>NC_134484.1:171463206-171583206 GCF_040206685.1 Ascaphus truei
AGCGATATTACAATCTCGCCATTTTCCGGAGAAAATCGCGCTAAAAACAGCTGAAAATGGCGAGGTAGGAAAAAAGCGCCATTTTTTTTTTATTTGCAAATCTCGCCGCGCGGCTGACGAGAACCTAAATCTCTCCAGTGTTGAAAACGGCCGTATTCAGAGAGGTGCAAACGCCATCTAGCGGCTGTTCGCGCCAAAAAAATGGCGCGATTTTCAACATTTTGCTTCGCCAACAAAAGTTGGCAAGAAGCTGGAGCTCGGCGGCCGGTGGGGGAGAAAAAAAAAAACGCGATTTTTTTACAACAAGTTTCAACAGCGCTCATATCGCCGGTTGAAACTCTCCATATGCAGACAGGATTTTAAATGCAGTTTTATGACCTTTCTGCATATGGAGATTAAATCACGCCAAAAAAGGTACTATTTTTTTTCTTTCTCCAATTAATTCCACCGCTGCTCTCTGCATGAGGCCCTAAGTTTCCAGAGTAGATTAGACTCAATGATGAGCCACAAAAGCACAGCGAAATAAAATTAACCGATATTGGGCATATAGTGTGGGCTAACATCCTTGATTATATATAGGATGCAGCCTAATAAGTATGTATACCGAGGTGGCCTATGTCTGCTGGATGTAACACAGGTGCAGCCACTCTGAGGTAGCTATGGCAGATATAGCAAGGTAGGTGTGCTCTCACTCAAGTATGTGTGAGTGAGTCAGCCTACCCATGTAATCATGGAAAATAGCTGAAGCGCTCAAATGCAGGTATATCTCAAAATGATAATAAGCCAGACCACTGTACCAGGGTACTAACAATTGATATAGTACCTATTGTGTCATATAATGGGTACTATCCTCCTGAAGACAGGTGGTGTGTGGTGCAACCCACTCACCATCAGTCTCATTGGCAGGTTCCCCTGAAAAATATGCAAATACTCACATCCTGGTAGGGCAGGCAGGCAGGCTGTGCAGCTACTCAATGCAATACAGGGAAAAGGGAGACCAAAAAGCGCACCAGCACAAACGGAGCAGGAAGAAACCAGGACAAAAAAATGATTAAAAGGGCACTTTAATGTGGCAAAAGACCCATCCAATGCATTTCGAACGTCGCAGCGTTTCTTCCTGCTCCGTTTGTGCTGGTGCGCTTTTTGGTCTCCCTTTTCCCTGTACCCATGTAATCATGTAGTGATAAAGGCAGATAGAACACTGCAAATGTCAGTGTCAATAGCTGTCAGAGAGACCGCAGTCTCAGCAGTGTGTAACAAAGTACCCACACTGGTTATTTCACTGGGGTAGGGGCACCCCTTCTAAGGGATGCCTGTTACAGACACAGGAGGTGGCTGTTGCCACGGTAGATAGATAGAGAACACTGAACAGAAGTAGACAAGTAGTGTCTACTTACACCTCGGTAGGTAATAACAGAGCAAGTCATCCACTCTGTGGTGGTTGTGGTAAGTATAGCAAGGTAAGGCATGCTCTCACTCAGGTAAGTATAAGTGAGTCAGCCTGCCTAATAATATAGCAGTACAGGCAGATAGAACACTGCAAGTGTCAGTGTCAGTAGCTTTAAAAAAAAACACAGTCACAGCAGTGTAACAAATTACCCACCCTTAGAAGGGGTGCCCCTACCCCAGTGAAATTACCAGTGTGGGTACTTTGTTACACACTGCTGAGACTGCGGTCTCTCTGACAGCTATTGACACTGACATTTGCAGTGTTCTATCTGCCTTTATCACTACATGATTACATGGGTAGGCTGACTCACTCACACATACTTGAGTGAGAGCACCCCTACCTTGCTATATCTGCCACAGCTACCTCAGAGTGGCTGCACCTGTGTTACATCCAGCAGACATAGGCCACCTCGGTATATATACTTACTAGCTGAGAGACCCGGCGTTGCCCGGGAGTTAAATTTCCCGCTAGGAAAAGGGGGGGGGGGGGGGAAGGGGGAGAGGGGGGGAAAGGGGGGGGGAAAGGGGAGGGAAGGGTGGGAGGGACAGTGGACAGGAGGAGGGGGGAGGGACAGTGGACAGGAGGGGAGGGGGGAGGGACAGTGGACAGGAGGGGAGGGGGGAGTTACAGTGGCAGGAGGAGGGGAGGGGGGAGGGACAGTGGACAGGAAGGAGGAGGGGGGAGGGACAGTGGACAGGAGGAGGGGAGGGGGAGAGGGACAGTGGACAGGAGGAGGGGAGGGGGGAGGGACAGTGGACAGGAGGAGGGGAGGGGGGGAGGGACAGTGGACAGGAGAAGGGGAGGGGGGAGGGACAGTGGAGGGGAGGGGGGACAGTGGGGGGAGGGACAATGGAGGGGAGGGGGGGAGGGACAGTGGGGGGAGGGACAATGGAGGGGAGGGGGGGAGGGACAGTGGGGGGAGGGACAGTGGACAGGAGGGGAGGGGAGGGGGGAGGGACAGTGGACAGGAGGAGGGGAGGGGGGAGGGACAGTGGACAGGAGGAGGGGAGGGGGGAGGGACAGTGGACATGAGGGGAGGGACAGTGGACAGGAGGAGGGGAGGGGGAGGGACAGTTGACAGGAGAAGGGGAGGGGGGAGGGACAGTGGAGGGGAGGGGGGACAGTGGGGGGAGGGACAATGGGAGGGGAGGGGGGAGGGACAATGGGAGGGGAGGGGGGGAGGGACAGTGGGGGGAGGGACAGTGGACAGGAGGGGAGGGGGAGGGACAGTGGCCAGGAGGAGGGGTGGGGGGGAGGGAAGGTGGACAGGAGGGGGGGAGGGACAGTGGACAGGAGGAGGGGGGGACAGTGGACGGGAGGGGACAGTGGACGGGAGGGGGGGGACAGTGGACGGGAGGGGGGGGGGACAGTGGACGAGAGGGGGGGACAGTGGACGGGAGGGGGGGGGACAGTGGACGGGAGGGGGGGGACAGGGGACGGGAGGGGGGGACAGTGGACGGGAGGGGGGGACAGTGGACGGGAGGGGGGGGACAGTGGACGGGAGGGGGGGGGGCAGTGGACGGGAGGGGGGGGGCAGTGGACGGGAGGGGGGGGACGGGATGGGAGGGGGGGGGACAGTGGATGGGAGGGGGGGACAGTGGACGGGAGGGGGGGGACAGTGGACGGGAGGGGGAGGGACAGTGGAGGGTGGGGGACAGTGGACAGGAGAGGGGGGCAGTGGACAGGAGGGGGGCGCAGTGGACAGGAGGGGGGGCACCCACACTCACACAGTGTCACACACACACACACACACAGTGTCACACACACACACACAGTGTCGTCCCCCCACACACGCAGTGACACACACACACACACAGTGACACACACACAGTGAGACACACACACACAGTGAGACACACACACAGACACGTCACCTCTCCTTCCGGCCGCCGCCATCTTAGTTAGTCCACGAGGGAGGAAGGGGGTCCTTCCGGGCGCCGCCATCTTAGGTGCTGCGTGGCAGGTGCAGGCTGCCTGCCCACTGCCTGTCGGAGCACCGGGGGGGGAGGTGAGCGGAGCACCGGGGGGAGGTGAGCGGAGCACCGGGGGGGAGGTGAGCGGAGCACCGGGGGGAGCTGAGCGGAGCACCGGGGGGGAGCTGAGCGGAGCACCGGGGGGGAGCTGAGCGGAGCACCGGGGGGGAGCTGAGCGGAGCACCGGGGGGGAGCTGAGCAGAGCACCGGGGGGGAGCTGAGCGGAGCACCGGGGGGGAGCTGAGCGGAGCACCAAGGGGAGACAAGGGGAGAGGAGGTGCGCGCGGGTCACGATGACTTGGATTTCAGGCTGATGTTCGGGGAGGAAGAGGCAGAGCCTCCGGGACCGGAGGGTAAGAGACCGGGAGATGTGCTGCAAACACTGTGAGCCCCACAACACCCCCCCCCTACCGTGTGTGTCTGTGTGTCTGCGTGTGTCCTTTGGCCCGTCACTCCGCCTCGGGCCAATGAGAGGTGTGCGGGGGCGGGCGGGCCAAGGGACCAATGAGATTTCCCCTAGGGACAGAGGCCATGCAGACAGGCATACAGTGCTTTCACAAATATAGTATAAGATTAGGCTGCATCCTATATATATATAATCAACGATGTTAGCCCACACTCTATGCCCGATATCCGGTTAATTTTATTTCGCTGCGCTTTTGTGGCTCATCATTGAGTCTAATCTACTCTGGAAACTTAGTGTTCTACCTATTTTAGTTGAGTATCTACTCCCATTCAAGTATTTTAATTCACTCACTCCTCACCTTACATACATACTATCCATTTCACGTCTGCTGTGATTTATGTTTCAGTGCTCTCCAGTGGGGTTCTGTTCTTTTTGTGCTCTTTCTATATTCTCACCCCAGATAGCAGCACCACATTACTATATACTCTAGCAGTAGCGAGGGTTCCCTTCCCTCCCCCCTCCCCCTCTCCCCAGAGTTCGTGGTGTTTAGAATTAGCCAAGGAGCTACCTATATGATTCATTAAAGAAGTGTGTTTTAAGATGTCCTAAAGGTGGAGAGAGTGGGTGCCAGTAGGATATTAAGTGAAAGGGCATTCCAGAGGTGTGGGGCAGTCAGTGAGAGGTTTTAGGCGGGAGGTTTTAGATCCGGAAGGGGTGAACAGAAAACATCCTTGAGGAGAACGCAAGAGTCGGGACGGTGTATAGCGAGAAATTAGGGCTGAGATATAAGGAGGGGCAGAAGTGTGTATAGCCTTAAAAGTGAGGACGAGAGGGTTGTTTGCATAATACGTGGCTGATAGAAAGCTAGGAGAGGTACAAACTCTGCAGCTACACACAGACACACACAAACTGCAGACACACACACACACACAAAAGATCTCCCTCCTCACTGTGTCCTGCGCTGAGTTCTCTGCAGGCGGGGGGGGGGAGTAGGAGTCACTATCTGGCTGCTGCCTCCTATCCAATCACCTCCTCTCTCTGAGAGCTGCTCTGACAAGTGAGAGCTGATGGCTGGAAATAAAAACTTGCAAGGTACCAACATTTCTGGGCCATTACTGAATGAATGATGCCCGGAATTTTGACCAATCAGAGAGCAGGAATTTCAATAATGCCCAGAACAGTTTAGCCTATAATAATAAATATATTCACTTAAAACTGTATTTTAAATGTAACCCTGTTTCCCCCACCCAATCTCATCTCGGGCCTTGCTGTGGGAAAATCACTCCGGTTACATGGGATAGTGTGGTGCATACCTGCTGGTAACAGGGGGCCCCGGGTCTCCCGCATGATGTTATAGGGGAACAGGACAGGCTTCTGGCGTCTTGCCCAAATATTACACACAGGTGCAGCGCCTCCATCTCGTGCCGCCCCCAGGTGTATGGGGAGAAGTCCCTGCAGAAGAATACCATCCCCCCTCCTCCTAATAGACTTCACTCTTAGGCAGGAGGTATATAAAAACACAGGATTCTTTATTTGGTCTTCCTGTATTCAGCAGCCACAGATGATAGCAGTTGTTATGGTGTCCACCCTCAGGATGTCCCTCGATCCACTTCCAGCCAAGGGCACCAAGATTGATCCTTGCTCTTCCCTTATCCCCTTGTGGGATAAGAGGTACTGGTTTCCCACCGCTCCCCTAAGGGAGGGCCTCACACTGCCAGAGCCCTGACAGCTTTGTTTGGGTAAACCTTGCCTCTCTCACGGTAGAGGCAGACACTGCTAAATACAGGAAGTGCAGTGCCTTAAGTATCAGTCCAGTAGGAACCACCCCGGTGCCTGATTGGACACAAGGCCTGATTACACTACCTTCCCTGACTCAATGCACTGCTATGAGTGGGGGAAACCCATGATTACTCCTGGTGAACCTACCCTTACTAGGTATTACTGCCAGGAGGAGGGCAGAGCTATAGCCCCAAACTACCCAGGGCTACATAAATATCACATATTAAGGCGATTAGAAGAGCACCCTATTTGTCCGCCTGTTACTGTAAAGATAAATGTTTGTAATTTAACAATAGTCACTCATTAGACCTCATGGCTTAGAGAAGTGGTCCAGTGGAAATACAAACATAGCAGTAACCCCATTGGCTAACAGAACTAGCACAGATACAAGTGTACATTGGAAGATGTAAAAACCTGCGGACTCCCATTCAATATGGAAGAGACTCCAAAGACAGTGTCAGCCAGCAAATACTACCTGATAGACTTCTACCACTGAGCTCTTTCCTTCATGTACACTATTGTCAGCTGTATGTATTTAAAAAAGTATGCAACAAGGCATAACCCCATTGATGAAACCTTATTTCTTAATTATTAGGTTGCTTTAGTCAATCTTCATTTTGTCTGTGCACCTACTGTACTGCACTCTAGACTGATCATCAGAAACCTCAATAATAGCCACATTTAATAGTATTTATAATTTACTATACCCTTATGTAATAGAGAACTGCCTTCTTATCTTTGCCTCTTTAAAACGTATTTAGAAAAATACTAAATTAAACATGTGTTTCTTGTTTCTTCTTGCAGCACTGAAAGCAAAGACGTCGGTACAAGAATAGGACAAGATATCTCTAGTATTTGAAATAAAAACTATTAAATGTATTTAATATTTTCTAGCAATCTGCTTTAAATATTATTTTATTTAATAAAAACCTTTTTTAAAGTGACAACTATACATGGGTAAATCTGTGCAATCAGCTAGCCATTCCCAGAGCAGCATTTGTTTTATTTATTTTGTTAAGGACCGTTTGGCCCTGAAAACAAATCTAAAGTAGAAAAAAACAAAAAAACAGAGCACAGCGAAAAATCAGTAATGAAGCTGTACTACAAGCCGTAAGAGAAAAAATATTTGTTGAACCACAAAAATCGCACCATTCCAGCAGTCAACTCTAGTTGCGATTTTTGTAGTTCAATAAATATTTTTTCTCTTACGGCTTGTAGTCCAGCTTCATTACCAATTTTTCGCTGTGCTGTTTTTTTTTTTTTTCCCAAGATGAAAAAGCGATTTACGTTTCGGTCCACGACAGGGACCTTTGTCAAGATGAGAGAGGTCCCTGTCCCGGACGGAAACGTTGATCACTTGTCAATAAACATGTACATTTTTGGGAGACCTGAGAGTGCTTGCGGCTCTTCTTTTCCTGTATCTGTCACCTGTGCATCGGGGCAGCTGTTGATGTGAATACCATGTGTAGCGTTTATTCAGTACTACTAAATATAAATAGAGAGAGAGATCACTTTTACATTTTCTTTCACTTTGATTCATTATTCAGTAAAGGCTGCGACTGTCAGTGGCAGCTCCACGGTGTACCCGGCAAGCAGGGGCCACCATCTTGTGCCTTCGCACATGTGCAATAGAGTACCGGCGCATGCGCAGTGCCCCAGGTGGTGGCCATTTTGTGGATCGGCTCCGCACGGGACTACAAGTCCCAGGAGCTGCTACCACATGGGCACGAACAGCCAATAGGGCTGCTAGAATCACGGGCAGCCAGGGAGATACATTTGGCGCGCTGAGAGAGACCACGCCAGTCGGAAGCAGGACGCAGAGGAGAGAGGTAGTATCCCAGGTGCCAGCTTTTCCCTGTATGCCCCAGCTCATGTATAGGGAATGACTCACAGTAGGTGCCAGCACATGTATAGGGAAGGGCCTTTCAGTTCAGGACACCCCCTTTTATGTGCTGTTAGTGCTGCTATATCATTGATAGAGCCACACAGCAATCCGCGGCCTGCGGTCTGGAACTAGACCACAGGCTTTCCTGTGCATGCCAGACACTAAAAAAGGGACACCCTTTCGCGGGAGCTCCCTCAGAGGTGGACGCCTTTGTGGAAGGAGCGGCTAGATTGCGTCGTGGGATCACTCCGCGGTCCGACGGATCCACGCTACAGATTGATCTGGCCTAAGACCAGGAAGTGTACCAACGGCCACGCACACAGGGGTAGCGCTACGCCTCACACACTTAGGGGTGGGCCTGTCTTGTGGACACCGGGTCGTTAGGTGCCTAGGGCACCCTCATAACTTTGGAGGAACCTCACTGGGGTATGGACAAGGTGGTGGGCTTACACTGTGGAGGTACTGTGTGGGTATGGCTTTGCATGGCCTTGTTATTATAGTGTTGTCTGTTATATGTCAGTAAATACGTTGTTATATACTTGGTGTATGTTTACTGACTATTGTGTCCTGTTACGGGTAATCCTACTATATTGGATCTCTCTCAGGTTGAGGCGCTGTGTATCAACGAACATGATCACCCCAGGCTCCCAGCGACGGAGGATCAGGCATCCTGTTAGCCATGCAGGTAACAGCAGCACAGGTAGTTCCCCTTAGCTACGGGGAAAGGGGGCTACATTTAGAGGCACTGCAGAGATTCAGACCTGGGGTGCCCGAACCAGTAGTTAAATTAGCGAAAACATGTTTACGCTGTCTGCTCAAAAGGTCCGCCAGTGGGCCCTCCAATACGAGGAGTACCTCATTACTATTACCGCAATGGATGAAAAGCAGAGCAAGTCCGACCGAATGTTTGCTAATCTAAAACAGAATCATGAGGAGGCACTGACAGAGATTACAGTCTCTCTGCAAGAAGTTCACAATTGCCATAGAGTTGGAAGTCTCTCTGAATGAGGTTCATACTCTCCGCATAGAACTGAATGCCTCACACCAGGAGGTCAACAGTGTCCAGACATAGGTGGACATATCGCAGAATGAGGTTCATACTCTCCGCATAGAACTGTATGCCTCACACCAAGAGATCAGCAGTTGTCGCACAGAACTGAAGTCTCTACAAAAGGAACTTCAAAGTCTCGCTGAGGTGCTGGACAACTCTCAAAAAGCTGTCTACAGTCTAAGTATGGATCTTAAAGTCTCTGAAAAGGAGCTTCAGACCCTCAACCTAGAGATAGAAGTCTCACGCCAGGAGATCGGGAGTCTCAACTCTGAACTGCGTAAATGGAAGGAGGACTACAAGGAGGCCATGAACATTATAGAGACTGTAAAAAGAAAAAATACCAGCTTGAAAGAGGTAAATTCTGATTTGACTGACCCCGTGTAAGGATCTGTGAGTCTCGCTACCCTCGGCGTGCTTCCTGCTTACCTCAGCCCACTATTGGGTGCTCCGCTTCCCCCGCCTCCTGCAGCGCGTCACCTGGGCTATCTACGAGCCGTCGGTCTACGGGCGTGCGCGTCACGTGTGAGAATAGACTCCTCTGATCTCGCCCGCGCAGGGGCATCATCAGCGCATTACGTATGCACGGGACGCGCGCTCTACACGCACAGGTACCGCATCACCAATCCGTTAGTAAACCCTCCCGCACCTGTCTCCTCCACCTCTTTAGCCAATCACAGCAGGGACTCCTGATGCGCCCCCTCTCGCCTTGTCCTCATTGGTCCCAGTATGCCTTATATGCTCAGCCGTTCATCGGCTGAGCATAAACCTTCCTACGTGCGAAGTGTTCACTGCTGTCTTGCCTCCACAATCTTGTAGTGCTTCCTGATCTTTGCTCCTGACCTTAGCTATTCCTCCGGTCTCCGCTCTTCTGTTCTCCTGACCTCGGCTACCTACGACGATGCGCACCTCTCCAATACTGACCTCGGAAAGTACCTCGACGATCTGCTCCTCTCCAATACTGACCTCGGCAAAGTACCACGACGATCCGCCTCTCTCCAATCCAGACCACGGCTAAGTACCTCCTATGATCCACTCCAACACCGACCTCGGCAATTATTACTGACCATCCAGACCTCTCCTACCCCGACCCGGCTACCTTGACCAATCTACACTCCAGACGCACCCACGCGGCTGTGGGTTGGTGTAATATCAAATCCCCACCTCAGCCTTGTGGTCACGCCTATTTTGTGGTGAGCACTCCGTCACACCACGTCAGTGAAATGAATAGCAAGATTCATGAGCTACAAAAAAGGAATAGACAATTGGAAGATGAAAAGTTTGAAGCATTGGAACAACGCACACAAGCAGAGCACCTACTGCAAGGTCTGCGTACGCACCTTCATAATGCCGAGGAGAAGCAGCGAACTCTGCAGACTGCTAAAGAAGTACAAGTACTGCTGGAAAATCTAAGAACCAAGTATGTCCTTGCAGAAGTCATTGTGGGCCTGCTGAGTGCGCGGTAAGTATAGATTTTTTGTTTATGTAAGTGCCGATCGTGGCTGAGCGTGTGCACGCGCACCGCGTGAGCCGGGACTTGCATATGTTTTTATATGTAAGTCTCCTCCGCAAGCGCCGCCTGCTCAGCGCTAGCGGGGACTTAGCCTAAGCTTATAGTGAAGGCGACGGGCACGCAACCACATGACATCACATGTCGCCATAGCGATAGTTGCACTTTGGCGCAGGAGACCTCGGGAGGGCGTGGCCCGTGACGTCACACGGCAGCCGCACACCAACACAAAATCCACTGATTTCAGCATGTTGCTGCACAGCACCATCGCACCCACAACGATCCTCATGCCTTTCTTTTCGCGCTGACATCACTACTATAAGCGCGGCCTTGAGGAGAGGGAAGGGCAAGATGAAAACTGAAGGTTGATGCCACAATGGAGAAAGGTCTTATGAACCCTTGGTTGGTACTGCAGTATGTAGAGCAGCTAAAAAACAAACATATATATCCCTTTTTCTCCTGTGTGTACTAATCTATTGGTGCAGAGGTAGGTTTGTATTTTACTCCACATGATTAATACCAGTTGAGGTCACCAAGAGGGGAAGATGGAGAATCCCTTTATTAACACATTGCAGAAGTAAAAATGAGTTTAAACAGGTAACTTGAACAAGACAAAACATGCCCACAATTAGACAGTTTCCCCAAGTTGAATGGATGTTACTGGGATCTTTCCACAATTTGTCTTCCATACCTGCCGTACCAGAAACGGTTTGTCGTCCCATCTGATACTTTCAGAAGTATTGTGATTTTGTTGAATATTTTTTGCATGGACTTTGATATGCCCCTCTTCCATGTCCACTTTAAAAAAATGTAATCTCTTTAAACCATGATCACTTGAGTTGTTATGGTCATTTATCTGCTCTTGTTTTTATCTTCCTTGTTCTTTCCACTGAACACTTCATAACAGCTCCTTCACTCTTCTCCACAACATCTGTAAATATCGTACACCATTAAGTGCTTTGACGTTTGGATTCAGTGATCTGGCAATTTCCTTCTTGGTTACACTGGGCCGGGTGAGGCCGCTCGAGCTCAGCAAGCGCGGGAGATTCAAACCACCCGTGGCACCCGCGACAGTTGAACAACTTCTGAGGGCCACTGCTGACGTAGACGCGCACGAGATGACAATACAAAGGGGTGGAGGATGAAGAGCTGCACGCGTTATCTGTCGCCCATTTTTGATGCGGGCAAATGCTGCACTGGTTCATTAAGGGCTGAAATATGTAAGCTACTCATCTATCTTTACAAAATAGATATTAAACGAGAAATAATAGCACATATATACATCTGTCTGTATATCTATATAGATATATAGATATATACACAAGCAAGAGTAACGTATGTGTGATAGTTGACTGTGTCTTACTTTCATCGTCTATTTTTATTTTATAAGTCCGCTCTCCTCCAGCCAGCGGAAGGTCACTGCCAAATCAATGATGGCCGCTTAACCTTCACTGCAGGAGCGGCGATCTGGTAGTTGCCAGTGTCTTGTCTCTATGGTACTTGGAGGGTGATGTAAGGTGAGCAGTCTGGGACATGAGCTGGGGAAGGAGGAGTCTGCTGCTCTGATGCTTTGTAGTCTCAAAAACAAACAAACAAGCAAACAAACAAAAACACGAATGACTGAATGATTATGCATTCTTCATAGCATTGGTAGGCTGAGTCCATGCTGCATTCTGGGTAATGACATGCAAATACAGAAGAATTGTGTGTGTGAGAGTGTGACAGTGTGTGAGTGTGACAGTGTGAGAGAGAGTGTGACAGTGTGTGTGAGAGAGAGTGTGAGAGTGTGAGTGTGTGTGAGAGAGTGTGACAGTGTGTGTGTGTGTGACAGTGTGTGTGAGAGTGTGACAGTGTGTGTGTGAGAGAGTGTGACAGTGTGTGTGTGTGTGTGTGAGTGTGACGGTGTGTGTGAGAGTGACAGTGTGTGAGAGTGTGACAGTGTGTGTGTGTGTGTGACAGTGTGTGTGAGTGTGACAGTGTGTGTGTGTGAGAGTGACAGTGTGTGTGCGAGAGAGTGACAGTGTGTGTGCGAGAGTGTGACGGTGTGTGCGAGAGGAGGGGGGGAGAGGGGAGGGGAGGAGAGGGGAAGAGAGAGTGGGAGAGAAAGAGAGGGGAGGAGGAGGAGAAAAGGGGAGGGAGAGGAGAGAAGGGGGGGTGAGAGAGAGGATGGAGAAAGAAGGGGGGGGGGAGAGATTGATTGATCCGTGGGGGGGGGGAGGTGATGTAAGATGTAGGGGGGGGATGTTTAAACCAAAATCATTACAAAATATATACACATTGTTTATTCAAAAGTATGAGTTAATTATTATATATTACCCCCACTTCTTTACACGTCTATTTTGTGATTTACCCGTCGAACATGTTATCCAGATAGGGGTTCCCCAAAATGTAACGAAATACTTAAAGGGTTACTCCAAACAAAAAAGGTTGGGAATCACTGCTCTATACACACAAACACACGCTGCAGCCCCCACCTCTATACACACAAACACACACTGCAGCCCCCACCTCTATACACACAAACACCCACTGCAGGGCCTACCTTTGTATACAGAAACACACACTGCAGCCAGGGTTGCCACCTTCTATTGAAGGCTAACGCGGAGATAACATTTTTTTAGATCTATTTATTATATATTTATTTATCTTGCCTTTGGCTGTATCCTCCCCTCCAAATTCCGTCAACATGGCTGCGCGACGTCACGTAATACACATTGCCATAACAACGAGCTGCTCTGTGACGTCACGCGGCATCAAGTTGACATGACAATGGGATGCATTATGGTGACGAGGCATCACGTGATGCCACATTGTCATGGCAACATTTCGCTGCTTGGTGTTAGTGTCTTGTTGTCATGGCAACGAGGAGGGGGGCGTGACGTGATGTACATTGTTTTAAAGTGTCCCGGTTTATCATTTTGAAAATCTGGTCACCCTACTTACAGTGCATCTGATCTCGGCGTGCTATTATAGAGGGTTGGGTTCTGCAGTATTTCATAATGTAAGTATAGGGTTCCTTAACCAAAAAAAAAAAAGTTAAACACTGGTGTGTGCTTTACTTTTGCACTCAGTAACCATTATTTATGCATTCTGCGTCGCTTTGCATTTCAATGGCATTTGTAATAGCAACCAAAAAATTGCATTTGCTGTACTTTTAACTTTATCTAGTGTTTGCAATGGTGTCAAAAAAAAGTAGTGTTAATGTATACTGTCATACAAGCTGAATTTATTAAACATTGTGGAAAAGCAGGCCATATTTTATAATTAAAACGTTTTTTTTTTAAAGAGAAAGTGGAACTGCAAGTATTCAAATAAAAAGTAGTGGTACTTGTGGGATTGTAAATAAAATAAAAAAGTGTTCTGAACCACCATTTGCTATCACACTTCTACCTCTCCTGGCCTGTTAACATAATACATATCACAACTAATTTTAATCTGAATGATAAAATTGTAACTGGCTAAAGTTATTGTCCTTGCCGGTTTCCTTACTTCTTTTTTTTTACAAAATCAGAAAGT
The DNA here is from genome assembly GCF_040206685.1 of Ascaphus truei. Taxonomy (NCBI): domain Eukaryota; kingdom Metazoa; phylum Chordata; class Amphibia; order Anura; family Ascaphidae; genus Ascaphus; species Ascaphus truei. Next base: position 171,476,774 of record NC_134484.1, read on the forward strand.
CTCAGAAGGATTTTACAAACACCTATGTGATCAAGTGAACAAGATTGCATCTACAATCCTCTGTCTTGCCAGAGGGGCCCGAAAATGAGAGGTTTAGAAATGTAGTGCAGCACGCATAGAGCAGAGCTTGCAGTGGCATCTCATTGACCCAGTTTGAGATGAGTTATGGATAAGCAGTTTATGTAATGTTCAGGTCTGCAGCTTTCAGGACTGATACCAGTCAATCAAACATCATTGTCATGTTCTGTTCTCAGATTCAAGCTGCTATTGTGATGTGTTCTTGTCTGTGATGTCACCAGAACTATCTTATGTATACCAAATGTTGTCTACATTACTTATGCCTTGTCTTCTTATCAGCGGTGGCATAATATGCCTTCTTGGTTTAAAAATGTTACCAGATGCAATACTTTATCAGTGGATAAAAACAACATTGATGTCCAGGAGCTAGATCTGGAAGTGTTGTGTAGAAACTGGGGAGGAGCCTCGCAATCCTTTGAAATATATTGTCTTCGTTGTAGAAGTGAACTTTGAAACCAATTTATTTGCTGATTTGGCAAGAAAGTAAAGTGAAGTCTCAGCTGCCAGGTGCGGAGTGCAGCCCAGACCAGAGCAGGTTGAGTATTTTCTATATCGTAAGATTTGAATATAGTAGAAGCCAAAGCTGTTAAATTATATTTGTGGCATTCGGTGTCAATAGAAAAACACCATTGGAAGAGAGGCCAGGAAGCACAGAGCTAGTAAAGAGGTGAGGGGAATAATGCCACGATAATAATTGTTTTTGAATACTCAAGTCTTATTTTTACTTTATTCTTAAACCCTTTTGCTGCCAGAGGGACCTACAGCGCATTGCAGACCCTTCTTAACCAAAGCATCTGGTGTAAAAATGCAGGACTGATGTCAAACTAGCTTGCAAAATTGTTATTTAGAGGAGTTTGATTTTTTTCTTCAAGATCAATTCATAAACGGCATATGTTTAATTGCCAAAATAAATGTAGATGTTGGATTTCAATTTTGTTAAAGTACAATTATTGTTGTGTACAGAAGACTGTATCTGGCATGTGTTTCTCTTCAGTTTATTATATTTCATGCGATTATAAAGGATTGAACACTGGGAAAGAAAAGAGGCAGTATACTTGTAACTGTGCCTATTTGTTAGTGTTGGTTTCAAATCATAGTACTGCCAACTGATGTCTGGGGCCAGCCCTTTCTTATCTAGGTCTAAAAATCTAATCCTTTCCATTCAAAACTTGGAAAAAACAAATTTGGACCTAAATGTTCTTCACGCATAAAACATAAATGTATTCTTGCCACGCGTTCTCATTCTGAAATAGTGAGACCTGTTACTAAAGTAAGACTCACAATCCTAACCCCTTCCTACTAAGTGGGCACATTCATGTAAAAAAGTGACAAAAACCCTGCACCGTACAGTGTACAACAAACAAAAATATCACTTGCGAGCACATTCATACAAAATGTGTGGTTGCAACCTATCCCAGCTTCAGACAGTATTTTGAAGCCAGTATAAGCATCCTTACACTGATGAGACCCAAACGGTCAACACAGCTGTGAGTAGGTTTACTGGCTATGCAATTCTTTAACCCCACCTGTACTGAAAAGCTGTGTAATGTGGCAGGCATAAGCGTATAGGGATCCATATTAAAATGTAAAATAAGCAAAAGGTGACCCTGTGCTCATTAGCATGTCCTTACCCTGGTTGCTGTGGAAGCATTGTATGCTAAGAGATAATGGGGAAAGGCACAGTAGCAGATCTGTCTGAGACATGTTAATGTGATTACAAGTGAAATTTTTATTTGCTGTACTAAGTATCAGATGTTTTGGGAGTGTTCTTAGTGTTTAATTTGTTTAGCTTAGAGCTATATCTAACCCTTTCACAACTGAATGTGGGTGTTTAGGCAGCAGGTTCCTCCATCACCAAAGGCGTTTAAAGGTGTTTAACTTCCCCTAATTACACAATCTCTATTTGACTCTTTTTATAAGTGTGATGGATTCCATGGGAGAACTTCCTGGAGTGTTGGTAGAGGAGATTGGAGGCATATGTGGAGTGGTGGAGGAGCACCTGGACTTGATTAAAAAGCACTTCACAGTGATCACTTTGAAGGAGTTCATGGAGAAAAAGGAGCAGTTGGCAGAAAAGATAAAGTCTGTCTTTATTTGGGGAGCTAAACCCAAAGTTGATTGTGAGCTCCTCCAGAGCCTTCCTCGCCTCAAAGTGATAGCGAGTGCCGGAGCGGGAATCGACCACTTGGACCTGAAGATGATTTCTAGCTTTGGGGTAAAAGTGGCCAACACACCTCATGCTGTAACAAGTGCCACTGCAGACATGGCAATGCTACTGCTCCTGGCGTCTGCCAGGAATTTATTCGAAGGTAAGGTTACAATGCTGTTTATAATATACATCAATGTATGATATGATTGCTACATCTCATCTTATAAATATCATACAGTTTAATATTTTTACCTTAATGGGGTATTTCTCAAATAGCCCACGACATAGGCTACATTTGACATATATAAACAACTGAAGAATTTACAGTGGTCCCTTACATGCCCAAAACCAAGTCTCATAAACCGTAGACAACCATCTAGGGTTGACTTGTGCAGAGTATTTCAATCAATCCCTTGATGGTTCATTTGACATTCAATTTCTATGTATATGTATATGTGCTTATTAATCAGTAATTCATGGTGTGTTTGTTTTCCTTTTGTTCCTCTTTTCACATAATTTAAACCTGGGAGCGGATGTGGTGCTACACCCCCTAATCCAGGGCCCCCTGTTTGTCAAGATAATTTTTTTTATGTTTTGTCCTGTCAATACAATATGAACGCAGTCAGCCTCACTCACACAAGTCAATGGAAAACTAAACATAATTGCAGTTTGGTGTTGGATGACCAAGCACCCCCCTTCTTTTCTACAGTGGGAGGGAGCTGGAGGACAAACATGGTAAAAGTGCAAGCTGTACCAATTAGGGAATTGCTGCCCAAACAAGATTTTTTGTTTATGTAAGTGCCGATCGTGGCTGAGCGTGTGCACGCGCACCGCGTGAGCCGGGACTTACATATGTTTTTATATGTAAGTCTCCTCCGCAAGCGCCGCCTGCTCAGCGCTAGCGGGGACTTAGCCTAAGCTTATAGTGAAGGCGACGGGCACGCAACCACATGACATCACACGTCGCCATAGTGATAGTTGCACTTTGGCGCAGGAGACCTCGGGAGGGCGACAGGGGGGCGTGGCCCGTGATGTCATGCGGCAGCCGCACACCGACACAAAATCCACTGATTTCAGCATGTTGCTGCACAGCACCATCGCACCCACAACGATCCTCATGCCTTTCTTTTCGCGCTGACATCACTACTATAAGCGCGGCCTTGAGGAGAGGGAAGGGCAAGATGAAAACTGAAGGTTGATGCCACAATGGAGAAAGGTCTTATGAACCCTTGGTTGGTACTGCAGTATGTAGAGCAGCTAAAAAAAAACATATATATCCCTTTTTCTCCTGTGTGTACTAATCTATTGGTGCAGAGGTAGGTTTGTATTTTACTCCACATGATTAATACCAGTTGAGGTCACCAAGAGGGGAAGATGGAAAACTGAACAACATTGCAGTTTGGTTTTGGATGACCAAGCACCCCCCTTCTTTTCTACAGTGGGAGGGAGCTGGAGGACAAACATACAGTAGTAAAAGTGCAAGCTGTACCAATTAGGGAATTGCTGCCCCAACATTCCCCCCCATTATGACATCACATTGCCGTTTTACAATTTTGATATGCTCGCTAAGTCTAGGCATTCACTTGACTTTACATTGACTCCATCAACCTGACATTGAATTAATAATAATAATAATAATAATAATAATAATAACATGTTCTTGTATAGCACTGCTAGTTTTACGTAGCACTTTACAGAGACATTTTGCAGCTTACAATCTTTGTTTTTGGTGCCTGAGGCACAGGGAGATAAAGGGACTTGCCCAAAGTCACAAAGAGCCAACACCGGGAATTGAACCAGGCTTCCGTGGTTCACACTCTCAGTGCCAGTCAGTGTCGTTAATCACTGAGCCTGAAACTGAAAATACGATGGGAGACGTAAGAGGTGATCCAGGATAGAGCTTTGTTATGAATATCAAGAGTATAGAGAATGTGAAGGAGAAGAGGGTGGTACACGGTGTCAAATGCTGCCGAGAGGTCGAGTAATGAGCAGAGTGTAATGACCTCTGTCTTTGGCAGCATGGAGGTCATTAGTTATTTTAGTGAGGACTGTTTCCGTCGTGTGAGCTGTGCGGAAGCCAGGTTGTAGAGGGTCTAGGAGAGAATGGGCGTTAAGAAAGTGGAGCAAGCGAGAGAAAACAAGACGTTCAAGGAGTTTGGAGGCAAAAGGCAGGAGGGAGGCAGGTCGATAGTTAGAAAGACAGGTAGGGTCAAGCTTGCTGTTTTTGAGTAATGGTATAACGGTTGCATGTTTGAAGGAGGAGGGAAAGGTACCAGAATAGAGGGAGGTGTTAAATATGTGTGTGAGCATAGGGGTTATAGTAGGAACAAGATGTTTTAGGAGATGGGAGGAAATAGGGTCAAGAGGGCAAGTGGTAGAGGTTGGGTCTGGAGGGGTGTGGATCGTCTTGGAAAGCCGGGTCGGTACACAGAATAAGGAACAGCAAGACAAGGCAAGACTGTGGAGGCAAAGAAGAGGCAGGTACAACACAACTGGTTCTATTCTCAGCCGATTTGCCAGTGGGGCAGCTGAGCATATGTAGGAGAGAGCGTCCAATGAGATACCTGCAGCGTGGAGGTGTGTGCAAGGTGAGGACTGTGGTAGGACAGGGTGCAGTGCCGAGGAAATTGCTGTGTGAGGAGGTGGACCTTCAGTTAGAGCACGTCTCTGTGTGTGTGCGGCGCTATTTAAGGTAGGCGCAGGCGAGAGCCTGTGCAGCAGTGGTTGCCCGACGAGGCGGGAGTGAGCGGCGCAGAGAAGCCCGCGGCGGTGAAGGTGCGTGGGGAGCACGCTCACGGCGGCGTGGCTCCCTGAGCCTCACAACGGGATAGCGCCATCTCCTACGTTTTGGGTCGGTTTTGACATTGAGAAGAGGGACATCAGGGTATTGGTGCCTGGCACCCAATGTACTTTGGGGGCACTCATTGGTGGTATCAGGTTGGGTGTCTATTACACTGTGTGGTACAGGGTACTGTTATAGTGTGTCCAGTAAAGGTTGTTAGTATATGCTCGAGTGTGTGTATTATTATTATTATTGTTCCTGTAAAGGGCTCATCCCACCAAGTTGGGATCCCTTGCAGGTTTAGGAGCTGTCACCAGTTCAGGATCAGGTACACCCCAGGCTCCCAGCGGCGGAAGTTCAGGCCTCCTGTGAGCCACAGATAATGCACCACACACACAGTAGCCGCCATATCTGCCAAAGGGTGGGGGAATGTGCGCGTCATATATTAATAATTGTACCCATTTTAACAGTGTACAGCCTAATATCTCACTTTTTTTCCCTTTATTTTGTGGGCCTGAATGCACCTTTCCTCAAAAATGTTTTCTGCGCTCAGATCAATTTTCTTTTTTTAATTTGACGTTTTTAGAAGCAGATTATGCAGCATTAGTTATACACAGGTTAACAAAATATAGTTTAAACAACACTAATCCTGCTTGTTTTTTTTTCCACCAGGCTGTCTGATTGCAGCATCTCCCCACACCGAGCGTTTCCATGTTAACTGGGTGGCAGAAGAAGTGACCGGGGCAACACTTGGTATCATCGGAATGGGGAGGATTGGTTACAAGATTGCGCAAAGAGCCAAAGCTTTTGAAATGAAGATTCTGTATTACAATAGGAACCGGAGGTAAGATGCTTATGTATCAATGACTTGACCAAATTATGAGTACTGGTTAACATGTGATTATACCAAAAGGTATGTGTACAACTGCTTTTTTTCCACTCCCATCTTACCACTACTATTTTAACTCTTATTTCTTGAGTTTTTAGCTTGTAGTGCACAGAACAAGAAAATAGGGGAGTGGGTTACACAGAACATAACAAAGTAAACTTGTAAAATATAACAGAAAAGAGGAGAAAGCAAACAAAAACTACTACTAATAATAATCTATAGCCTACCATGATCCAGAGAAAGTTATAGATGGATTGTTTCCAAAAAATAAGGATAAATCAGTGATTTTTACAGGGGGCAGATCTATAGCCTGTAAATGTAACTTTGATTGTCTCACAACCATACAAGTCACGGTTTTTAGGAAAGGACAACTTTCATACACATCAAAACCAGAATTGTGCCCAAAATCTAGTAACGCCCCTAATTAATAAAATGAACAGTTTAATAGAAATATAGTCTATAGTCGTTTCCTTTCAGAATAACTAAGTTTTTCCATAAGGATAGTGTGCCATATTCTGTTCTTTATTTGGAACATAGTACTGTAGTTAAATCTGGTTGTTTCCATTGTGTGGCCAGTGTGCACCTTGCTGCTGACAATATAGTGCAAACAAAGGGATGTGAGGCGCTACTATTAGAGGTGTAATAATATTATAATTTATAATTAGTGATTATTTAACGTGCATATATATAAAAAACCGGTGGACTTTGCAGCTTAACCCTGAAGGGAAAGTCCAATTTCCCTTTTGTTGATTGTAGGTAGACGACTTGTGGGAAGCGCAGGTGTCGCCGTATGTGGAGATTTTTTTTTTTTTTTTTTCGCCGTATGTGGAGAATTTTTTTTTACATCCAAATCGATCGCTCGAAAAACGTGTTTTACATCCAAATCGATCGCTCGAAAAGACCCCCTCTGAATCGTGTTTTACATCCAAATCGATCGCTCGAAAACCGGAAGTGACGCGACGGCCGAAACCGGAAGTGACGCGACGCGATCTCGCGATTTCGAGAGTGGAGTTGAAAGTGACCCAGAAGCTGCGCATCTTTATTTTATGTGTCTATGCACATTGTGCAAAATGTGAGTGCAAATCATATTGCCTTATAAATGTTATTTATGGTGAAACATGCAAGAGTGTCATCTCTTTCATTGAGGGTATATCCTGTTGAAGTTTGGCATCTCTCATCTAGCAAGTCTTCCACATCATTTTCATATTGCTGGCATTTTTTTGTGAAAATGTGAGTCCCCATTTGCTATTTTTTCCAATTGTTTTTTCTTGTTGAATAGACTACACTATATAAAAAAAATTTCTCCACATACGGCGACACCTGCGCTTCCCACAAGTCTTCTACCTGCTGACAATATAGGCCTTCATTCTTATTTAAAGCGGGGCCTGGTCCCTCTAGGAAAGTCACACCTGGGGCTGGGCTATTATGATCAAGAATGGATGAGTGAAATCTAAAAACGGTAGACAAGAATCTGGAGACTTTAGGACAAGTCCACCACAGATGGAAGAACGTTCCTTGTTGACTTCAACTCTTCCAACATGTTGCCGGGTACTTAAGGTTGATCTGATATAAGTTTGTAACAATTTTCTTTATATGTGGCACATATGGAGCTTTTTGCATCCTTGTCTTATATGTCAACCCGATCATCTGGATCTAATACCTCATCCAAGTCTCTTCCCCTTGCAGATTCGCACTTAAGCGTTTTTAGTGTTTGATATTATTTTGAGATCAACCCAGCCTAATTTGGGTTACAGCAGACAGTTTCGGACTCCGTTAAAGACCAACTTATGTTCATCAGTGGTAAAAAAAAAGACTATACTGTATTTGTACATAACTTGGAGATTGGTATGCTGTTCTCTTGCAGCTCAGCAAAAGATTGAGGCTTCTCTTTAATGAAGTCTAATTAAGCTTGGTAGTTCCCCCAGACAAAAAGCTCTGCAAGTCCTGACCAGAATTGAAGTCAGGGTTTTTGGAGATTTTATTTATTTATCAAATGTTTTACCAGGAAGTAATACATTGAGAGTTACCTCTTGTTTTCAAGTATGTCCTGGGCATAGAGTTAAAATGATAAATAGTACATGGTTACAAATACAGTTACATAAGTGAACAGGGTATACATTATATACAAGACATTGCGTGCACAGTTAAAGAAAATATATATTATAGGCGTATGTAACAGTTACAGACCAGATTAAAATGTGAGACGGCTTTGGTTTTGAAAGAACTTAAACTGGTGGTGGATGTGAGAGTCTACGGTAGGTTGTTCCAGTTTTGGGGTGCACGGTAAGAGAAGGAGGAGCGGCCAGATACTTTGTTGAGCATTGGGACCATGAACAGTCTTTTGGAGTCAGATCTCAGATGATAAGTGCTGCATGTGGTAGGGGTGAGGAGCTTGTTCAGATAGATGGTTAGCTTGCCCAGAAAGTATTTGAAGGCAAGACAGGAAAGCTGAACTTTGCGCCTAGACTCAAGTGATGACCAATCTAGTTCTTTGAGCATTTCACAGTGATGTGTGTTGTAGTTACATTGGAGAACAAAACGGCATATTGAATTGTAGAGGGTGTCAAGTTTGCTAAGGTGGGTTTGGGGTGCCGAGCTGTATACTATGTCTCCATAGTCGAAAATTGGCATTAGCATCTGCTGTGCGATACGCTTTCTGACCAGCAGGCTTGGCAGGATTTGTTCCTATAAAGTACACCTAGTTTGGCATAGGTTTTGGATGTCAGGGTATCAATTTGCATCCCGAATGTTAAGTGGGAGTCAAAACATATACCCAGGTATGTAAAACTAGTAACAGGAGTTAGTGTGGTGTTAGCGTTGGTTCTGATCTGGAGCTTAGTCACTGGAAGCTTTAAAAATGTAGTCTTGGTCCCAAATACCATTGTTACAGTCTTGTCAGTGTTTAAAAACAATTTGTTTTGGGAAATCCAGTTTTCGAGTCTCAAAGTCAGACTGAAGTGTGTGTTTAAGGTTGGAGAGGCTATGGCTGTGTGCATATAGGATTGTGTCATCTGCATACATGTGTATTGAAGCTTCCTTACAAGCTGTGGGAAGATCAATGATGAACACTGAGAAGAGTAGGGGCTCCAGAGCAGAGCCTTGCGGGACACCACAAGTGATATCCAAGGGGTTGGAGTTAGAGCTTGAGGTGGACACATGTTGGGATCTACCTGATAGGTAGGACTGAAACCAGTTTAAAGCAGGCTTCCCTATTCCAGAGCTCTGGAGTTTAAGCAGGATAGCATGATCAACAGTATCAAAAGCCTTTGCAAAATCTAGAAATATTGCACCAGTGAGTTGTCCCCATTCCATTCCACGCTGGATTTCATTGCAAACTTTTAGCAGGGTAGTTACTGTGGAGTGTTTGGGGCGAAAGCCAGATTGGATTTGGCTAGGGAAATTTGTCTTGGTATAGTAATCGTTTAATTGGGAGTGAACACATTTTTCCATGACTGGATAGTTTTGGGAGACGAGAGATTGGCCTGTAGTTTGAGACAGTGTTTTTGTCCCCACTTTTGAAGATTGGGACAACTCTGGCAGTTTTCCAGGTCTTAGGGATTTGGCCTGCAGACAGCATAGAGTTGACTATGGAAGCAATTGGATTGGCAATGGCTGGGGCACCAAGTCTTAGGAATTTAGACTGTAGTAAGATGGGAGTGAGTGGAGATGGGTTCAGGAAAAACGTACATTTTCTCCTCACCACTTTCCAAATCTGTAGAGAATGTTTGAAAAAGGTGTTAATGTTGATCATGCCTTTTGGCATAAATAAAGCATTTGGGTTAATTTACAAATTTATAATACCACTTATTAAAGAAAAGGGAATTTAGTTTTTAAAAAAAACATGTATTCATTCCTACTTTTACAGCATACTATGCCTCAATCTTTCTAAAATGCTGTCCAAAGAGATTTTCCCCAAAGTTTATTCAATGTAGGTTTTTTTTTTTAATTGGACACATTACTTTTAATGTCTTATGACACTTTGACCCATTGTAACAGAGTATCAACAAACCAAGCAAGTGTGTGTGATCTTTGCAAATCTTTATCTGCACACACATTCTCTTGATAAATCACTGTGTATTTATAAACACTAAATTCTTAGAGCCTGGAGAGTAGGCTGCAAGGTGATACTTGGAGCTGTTTAAGTTAACATTGATTGCCATGGTATACTAGAACAAACATAGCTTGGTCTTTATTCCATATCAGCAACATCAATTGGTACAACATAGCTTGTAAAAGGGAGTATAGCCAATATTCATACTATGCCTATCAGTCATTTAAGTTTAATCTTAGTATTTTGTTAGGCTCTTTCCTGCCACAGTGGCATGTACCGCATTGCCATTCAGTGCTTTGCGGTCCCCTTTATCATTAAACGTGCTCAGGTATAACATGAGGACCTTGAATGACACAATGCCATTCAAGGTCAGTATAGGACATTTCTCTTTTCAACAAGTGACATCTGCATGCTAGTTAATCTTTTTGTGTATATTGTTAGTTGATAACTCGGATAATATTGATCTCTCCCACTTTACGATAGTCACTAATTTTCCCAAGGTTAGTGAATAGGAGCCCGTGATGGAGACAATTTACACCCCATTGACTTGAATGGACTGGAATGTGTATGACAGTGCCGGAAAACACCTTATCGTGGAACACTTCTTAGTAGATACTGTATATCCCTTTATGTTTGTAGAAAGTTTACTTTAATGATTATAAATTACTAAAAGAGGCTTACAAATGTAGTTGAAATACCTGTAAAATTATGTTTATTCATAACCCAGGTAGCTTCTTGCCACAAGTTTGTCGATAATATAAAAAAAGTATACTATAAGTATATTGGGTGTGACTTTCCTTGCACTTAATATAAAAATAATCTTTTTTTTATATGTGGGTAACTAACTACTTTTAACATCAAACTCAACAACCCTATTCCTCTGACATGCCCATGAAAGTAGAAAATGCATGACAATCCAGGTCTGATGTAGTACATTGATTTTGAGCTCATTTTATAAAGAAGCCTCGGACACGTTCTGTAACTCTGGTTAGTTACCATGAAGATGTGTAATTTAAGCATTATTTACCCTGAATTACTACACGTCTTATAAAATATACCCTCCCTTGATCATTCCTTTCCATCTGCATTCACATGAGCTACTTCAACAATCCTTTGCATTCTCATCACTGTTTATTTAGGTTTGTTCACTGTTACAAAACTTTATATGACCCTCAAGGTGAATATGACTTCGCTTGATTAATTCAGTTGCTGGGCAGTGTCAGATCCTTGTATTTTGGGGCATGAATCCTTATATCCATATGCATCCAATACAAATAATTACATTGCACCTGCATTGTTTTCCTACTGTACACACTTGTACTATTGCTACCTCAAAGAAATTAACAATAATTCCAGGAACAGTTTCCTAAATACCTTACTCCTAAAAATGTTAGGGTTTAAGAGATTTTGTGCACCTGTTAACATCTGGCCAAACCTGATATTCATAGGGTTAAATCCTAGCAAGTATGACTCACACCAAGGTAGATAAATTAAGTATAAATTGTAACTAGCATTGTAACATTAATATTACTGTGTATTGTATTTCTGTGAAGCATTTTAGATAAAGGCACTGTAAAAAAAAAAACCCATTAACAATTCAAATATCGATCATTACACATTCCCTAATAATTCAAGCACTTCCCTCCAAACGATCATGCATCAGCAGTCTGTTTTCTGTTCCCTCGATTAGCAGACAAGCTGGCCTGTCTTTATTCTGACACCTGGGCAACACTTCTGGAATCTCTACCTGCCGATTCAGCTTGTTTTAATGTTTCTTTGTGTAATGAAACCAAGCGCATGATTGAAAACTCCATATTCATCTCAGTGTATCTTGTTAAACATTAAATCAATAAAAAAGTTATGTTGAACAGATTTTCATCCCCGTTGTAGTAATATCTCTTTTTTTACAGGATTGAGGAGGAAAGGTCAGTGGGTGCCACATACTGTGAGAAACTGGCAGATTTGCTGCAGCAGTCTGACTTTGTGATGTTGGCTATCACCTTCACACGAGAAACGCAGAGACTCATTGGGAAAAAGGAGTTACTGCTGATGAAATCCACAGCCACGCTTATAAACGTCAGCAGAGGTTTGTAGCAGCCACTAGAAGAATACACTTTACACACACGCATGTAATGCCTTTCTGCCAAAGGGGTCCACAATGTATTGCTTTGCACCTGCCAATGGTTAGTGTCAGTTGAGTGAGAAGTACGACAACCTGATTGGAGAACTTTTTGGAGAGCATAGGAGCTGAGGAAAGAAAGCATGTGGGAAGATGCAAGCTGGTCATGAAGTTTACAGGCAAAAGATATGAGAGAGACCAGGCGATAGATGTATTCGTGGGGTCAAATAAACACACTAAACTTTGTACAAACCATTTTTACACATTAATGCAAAGCGATGCAACATGAAACCAACAGTCGTGGTACCAAGTCACACACAATGCAGTCCTCCAATATTCAATAAGAAAAACATTCTTATTAAATTATATGATTGGATGTTTGTTATCCATGACTCGTGCAAAAAATGTTCATATTGTAATGCATATTGTTACACAGGGGCGGTTGTTGATCAGGATGCTTTGGTGGAAGCCTTACAAAAGGGAGACATCAGAGCAGCAGCACTAGATGTGACTTACCCAGAACCACTACCAAGGTAAACACTACTCTTACATGTTTAAAGCCGTAGGGAAATAGTACAATTCTTTTGCAGAATTTGTCAGAGCTCTTTAGACACAAAAGTATTATTCTAGATCTATATTGCATGAACATAAAGGGATCACAACCAATGACATATCTTCCTTTTTTGGGACTAATATGGCTACTAGGGCCTTTTAATGACGCAGAAAGTGAGAGAAACTGTTTAAAATAGGTACATTTTACAAGGAAGTGGAAGTGTAGATTATTGAACAAATTAAACAAAATAGTGCTGCTCCACAACACTTCTTACCATCTGTAATTCAATTGCTACCAGTGCACAAGATGCACGAGGTTTATGAACATGTGTTAATCTATTCTGCACCTATAATACACCCCTCTCACATAAGTGGGGGATTTGGAGTGTCATTACATGAAGCTAGAGAAGATTCATTGCTCACATATTACAATAAGGGCATATTAGATTCACTGTCTTGATCTGTCATTTTATTTTTGGGCATCAAGGCACTATTTTTAGGGATTATTTACAGACCCTGTGGAACTTTAAACAGTGTGTCTACTGATAATATCTTTTTAAGGAACTACTTTGAAAAGAATGGGGATTATTCTTTGTAAGCAATAAGGCCTGACAGACCTCTGCATTTTGCAGGAATATTGTTTATAAAGTATAAAAGGGCTCTTTTTGTATACTGTAAGTAATGCATTATCATACAACACTACACAAAAACTCTCTCCCACTGTCAATAACACCACAATCTTCTTAACACCTCAAACCCGCTGTCTAGGGGTCATCTTTAACTCTGATCTCTCCTTCATTCCTCACTTTCAATCCCTCACGAAGTCGTGCCACCTCCACCTCCTAAATATCATCAAGATACGCTCTTTTGTCACTCACGATGCAACTAAAATCCTAATTCACTCACTCGTCATGTCCCGTCTCTATTACGGCAAGCTTCTCTTCGTTGGCAATTCCCTTGTCCACCTATCCCAATTCCAATCCATCCAAAATGCTGCTTCTAGACTTATCTACCTCACTAACCTTTCCACTTCTACTTCTCCACTATGCATATCCCTACACTGGCTTCCCATAGCCTCTAGAATTAAATTTTAAACCCTTGTAATGACTTTAAAAAGTCTTAACGACATTGCCCCCCTTACATTTTAGCCCACATCCACAAATACATACCTACGTTCTGCCCACAATATCCGCCTTTCCTCCCATCTTCTTACATCCTCTCACTCACTCCTGCAAGACTTTTCCCGTGCTGCGACCCCTTTCTCAGCTTTCAGAAAACTCACCTTTTCATGGAAGCCTACTCTCCATACCTCTAACATCCAACTCCTCTAACCCCTCCAACTCCATTGGGACCAGCTAGGTGGCTGGACCAATGTCCACCCTATGTAACATCCCCATGCCCCCCTCAAACCTTAATGGCTTCAGCTGTCAGACTGGGTCATATTGTAACCTGAGCCACATCTTATCCTACAATGAGCAGCCACCTTACATGCTTGTTTCAACATTATCCCTCATTCCCTCTTGATTGTAAGATCTCACGAACAGGGCCATCATTACTTCTTTGTATCTGTCTGTGCTGGTTTGCCCTCACTCATATGTAACTGTTTATGTTTTCATAATATACATAACTCTGTACACTATAGTACCGCGCTGCGGAATATGTTGACGCTTCACAATAAACGATACTAATAATAATATTAATACATGAAATAAAAACACATTTAACATTTAATGCAGCAATCCCGGCTGAGCTTCTTTTTTTTTTCCCTTTTTTTTTATTATTATTTTTTTTTAACAGTGTAGGTATCGGGGTGTACTTGCACACAAGTTAACTCTGGGAACCACCCATTCCACAGATACTTTCCATTTTAGCTGCTGGTACACTTGAAACTTCACGCCACGTTATAACGAGTTAAGCTGCGGCATTGATGGCGAGTACCATATTCCAATTATGCAAAAAGACTAACTGAACATCAATCATAAGATAACTTAACAAACAGTATTAGACAGCACACAAAACTCTGTATAAAGTGAAATAATAGGTGCAAGACGGGAACAAGGAGGACCCTGATTCCTCCCAAATAATCAATAAATCACAAATGTTCCCAGCACTCAAACGGAAAGTACAGATAGTAAATGGATCAGCCAAAAGTAAGTATTTAATGGTACACGAATGATGCAAAAATTGGTCAAACAAAGACCAAAAAAAAGAGAAAGCACTTTGTGCTAGGGAAGGGGAAAAGGGAGAGGGGAGAGGGAAAGAAAAGGGAAAACACGGGGAGTTAAAAGTCCAGGCAAGGGGGGCCTCCCTTGCCTGGACTTTTAACTCCCCATGTTTTCCCTTTTCTTTCCCACTCCCCTCTCCCTTTCCCTGTCCTTGTCCCTGCCCTAGCACATAGTGCTTTCTCTTTTTTTTGGTCTTTGTTTGACCAATTTTTGCATCATTCGTGTACCATTAAATACTTACTTTTTGCTGATCCATTTACTATCTGTTCTTTCAATTTGAGTGCTGGGAACATTTGTGGTTTATCAATCATAAGATAGAGCTGTGTTGTGGAATGTGCATGCGTTCCAATCATAGATGCATCACAATGACATGGACATTAGTAATTGGCGCTTAATAACAATGGAAGTTGTCAGTTGTCACATTAATATACCTGAGAAAGAGGGGGGAGAGGTATCTTATCTGTGTGAAGCTAGTGACATATTGTCCTTGCGCAAGGAACGTTGAGTGATTGTTTTAAAAATTGTGCATTGTAACTGAGAATTACTGGCGGCATAGACAAAAATAGAAATAGTGTTGTAAAAAATAATCCTTGTATTTTAACCCTCTGCAGAAGATTCACCGATCTAGATTAAGAAAAATGTGCAGCTGGGATGGTTGATTTAAACTTGAAGATCTTTTGTGATCTGGGTTATAAATCTGAGTTGAAGTACATAATATTGCATACATATTGCATTTTTCTTTTTAAATCCTGAATGCATACTTCATCTATGTTTCACTTTCCAGAGATCACGCACTGCTAAAACTGAAAAATGTGATTATAACACCTCACATGGGAAGTGCTACCCGCACCACCCGACGTATTATGATAGAGGATATGATTCAAAGTATATTGGATGCTCTTAACGGTCTCCCTGTTTCCAATGAAGTTTCTGCCATCTAATGAAGACCTCATGATCCTGTAACATGGTTGATGACATTAAAAAAGGACATTTATACCCATCGCTTTTGACCTTTTACTTAGTAGTTGAAGAGCGGAGATATTAATATCTACTTTGAGGTTTTACTTTGCAGCTGATAAAGTTTTTTGATTAAGTCTTACACACTGTGAAAGAGGATGGACGCAAGGCATTTATTATTTACTTGACTAGTGGTTTTAGATGTTCAGTGAGTGTATCCATACCTGTTGTTATTGATGACTTCAAATAAAACGTTGACTTTTTAGAGAGAGTGGCTTTAAAAATAACGTGAGAGCAGTTTTGACTAGTTAACATAACATTGTTGATCTTCAACTTTTTTATGTTGAGACTCCCTGAAATTAATTAATTCACGGCTGGTTTAAACTCGCACATATCAGCAAAGAACAGGATTATCTTCAAGGGTTGTCAAGATTAAATATTCTCACAATGCACTGATATTGTGAATAAAAGTATAGAATATTAGCATTAATAGTGGTATTGGTACATGGCCCTTAAAGTATGCTTTAAAAAAAAAAACCTTCATAGTGATTCATTTGGCAGTCATTAGTCATGGAGAAAAAGTTGGATGTACTGATGTTTTCAAAATGTGTATATTGTGGCTGAGAATTACAGTACCCGTGGCAACAACAAAGCTGATTAGCCAAAAAAAAGCCATTTGCTATGCATTGTACATAGACCTCATTAGGATTTAGACTGCCAGCAGCCATACAGTATATAACAATATTGCAGAGAGGTATTCTCAGACTCGGCCCTGGGTAAATGCGTGCCTACATGGACATGTCATCCGGCCACAACATCACCAAGAAAATGGCTGTCGGCGTCTCAAGGAAGGAGGTTGTGTGCAGCTCACATCAGACTACATGCTATAACCCACCAAATATCTGTGAGATAGGGGAAGCCAGCATACTTTTGCAAATGGAGAAGGCATAACAACTAGGTTATGTTTGCATAATGGAGGATTTGAATTATCCAGACATAGGGGCCTATTCAGGTAGCTTCGATAAGTGACTTACCCACAGTTTTGAGCACTTTTCGAGCGAGTTTGCATTTGTAGCTATTCAGAAAGTTCTGATAACATGCCAAACTCGCTAGAAAACTGCTTCTTCCCAATCGGTAGCGCTCCCGCTCAGGCAAACCTTGCAGTAGCAAAAAATATGCTCAAACTCACATTTTTTTGCCAGATCGAGCTATTCAGGTAGCTCCGAGATGCACATCGTGACTGCAAATCGCAGGTTCTGATGGGATCTGCGATGTTACTCTGATGGAGAATATGTATTCTTACTACATTGGATTGAAGCAGACACGCATTAATACCAGCTCAAGGAGTTAGTGGCCAGTAGTTAGTTTTTAATTTTAATGTTGCTGCCCACGGAACACACGAAGGATGAAGATGAGGGTGCCCTTCATCCTGGCAGGGGTAAGTACAACATTAATTTACTATATGCTGGCTGGGTAATGTTTTATTTTTAATGAGTAAATGTGCTATTATCCAGATCTGGATAATAGGAATTTTGCCCATTACTGTACTGTATGTGTTGGGGAGGGGGTGTTTGGGGTAGAGAGGCTGGGTAGGGTGCCCATTCATTGCTATTGGGGTTATCTTTGCTCCCATTGAGGGCGTAGTTAACCACACTGGCAATCAATGGGTGTGTTGGTTGTTGTATTGTATTTGAATGTTTATTGAGAGTAGAGGGGGTGGGTGAAGGGGGTAGTTGGCCAGGGGTGGCTTGTTACCTCTCGGGTGGGTAGCGGAAGGAGTTAAGCCCTTCATTACCTTAGTGGTAGTAACCACTAAGGTAATAAAGGGATTAAACCCTCCGACAACCTTCCGGGTAGGCCTAACCAACCACCCCGGGGCAACTACCCTCTTCACCCATCCCATTTACTCCCAACAAACCAGGTACTCTGGTTTAACCCCTTCATTACCTTAGCAGCTAGTCCTTAAGGTAATACAGCTGTTTTTTTATTTATTTTAACACAGTATTGAAGCAGGGGGTCTCTAGAGCTGAACCGCATACATTTTGGCCTCGTGGACACGCTACTTCCCGAGTTACAGTCCCCGGTATTGTATTGTTTAAATCTCCTGTGTCACATGACTGGGACATTTAAACTTTGCAGAGATACCGGCACCTCATACCGGGGCCTGTAACTCGGGAAGCAGGGGGTCCCCGAGGCTGAAATTAATGCGGTTCAGCTCCGAAGGCCCCCTGCTTCATTACTGTATTATTCAAATAAAATTAAAACAGTGCCATCACCTGTAAGAGCTATGCAGGGAGATGCAGTTCTCTCTGTGCAGCTTTTACAGACTGCAGGTAGATTGCACAGGCAGATCTTTGAAAAAGACACAGCTAAAGACACTGCAAACTCGAGCGGTATAGCATTTTCCTACCGGATGGTATCTGACTTGCAATAACTCTTTCTGAATACCGTGATAACACAAATGTCAGACAGGTCGTAGGTCATGCCAAACCATTCGATATGGCAGTGATTTTATCAAAGCTACCTGAATAGGCCCCATAGACTGGGGCAATGACAGCATTACAACAAAAGGAAACAGGTTTTTGGGGGGTGCCTAAAGACAATTACATGACCCAAATTATTGAGGAACCAACCAGGAGAGGGGCAGTACTGCATTTGGTGATATCAAACTGTTGATCTAATACAACAACAAATAAATGCTTGTCAGAAGAGTGAAAAACAATTGCGAATGGATAAGGAGTGGGTGAGACTCCAAGGAATTGAGGTACCGGACCAAGGGTTATACACCAAGGAAATACCCTCTACCAGGGATGTATACCGTGTTTTCCAAGAATAAAGTTATACATTTCTCACTAAAGTTTTTGAAAAGTATAAGAGAAAGGACTGTTGATCTAATATTGTTGAAATGAACATACTGTAGAAGTGGATAACATATTGATGAAATGGACTGGGGGGTCCCTGGAGATGAGTTTGTTGGGGGTGTGCAGAATCCATTTCGTCTCCATTTTGTCTGTCTTTGTCTTCACAAGTCTCTGTCTTGTGTCTCATGCTGTGTTCCTGCAATCACTTGTGTGTGAAAGTATGTGTATGTACCGGTTTTGCTACCAGGACTCAAGGCCAAAACGGCCTATGGCTCAATGCCCAGAAATGAGGGAGAAGCATGTATTGTGCAGTTACACAGACTTAGAGACAAAAATGTATCCTAACAGACCTTGTTTGTTGTATTATGAATGTTTTAACCCAGTTTTGACTTATTTAGTGACCTTTATAATGATAGGTTTAGAATAGGGAGGCGATATTGTATTCTACCTAGCAACTTATTTTAGATAAAGAAACTCGTGTATAAAAAGGCTGCATGGGCCCTCCCCTTGCAGAGTCTCTTGTTGACACTCCTGTATGATCATTCAGTATAATACAATAAACGATTCATTATCTACGACCCGTGTTTGCTCTTATCTTCGTGCATGTGCAAACAACGACAAAACAATGTAGAATTAATAATAAATATTGAAGTTTAAGAACATTTGGAAAACAATGATCCTAACGGTCTCATGTGAAATAAATAATCAAAAAATATATTACATGGGTTCAACAAAGACTTTTATTTTTAGAAAGGCAGATTTTAATAAACTAAGGAATACATTGGGATGACTGTTTTACAGGGAAAATAGAAGATAAATGGGCAGTCTTTTAAACATTGTTAGAAAAGCACACTTATCAGTGTATAGCCTTGGGTAATAGATATAAAAGAAACAAGTACTGCAAGTACAAAAAAAGGATAAATTCATCTAAATTTAGCATAGGTTGACCTTGATGGATGTATGTCATTTTTCAACATCATCTATTATGTAACTATGTAAACCTAAACCAATATGGCTAAATAAACAGGTAGGGGAGGAAATGGGGGGAAAAAAGGGCAGGCATTTAGATTCTTAACGTCCGAAGGGACAGAGGCATCATTATTCTGGATCCAGGGTCATGTCTGGGGGTACGAATGAACCCAGCTAGCTTCAACTCAGCCCTCTTTCCAAAGCACAACAAGTCCTGTATATTTTCTTCACTTTATTAAGGAAAGTAGCAATAAAGACAGGCACTTGTGGATGGGGTGTTTGTGTTGGAATAATGTCTCTCTGTGGGTGCTTTGTAGTAAGGGCAGGTGAAAAGGATGAGGCCTTGCCAGTAGAGCAAATTACAGCAGGTACTCACTCAGCCAGTGTTAAATGTAAAAGGAAGTGCCAGTGTATTCTGGGTAACAAGATAGCCTGGGGACAAACCATCTGTAGGCAAGGCAGAGGGGGAGAAAGCAGACTAGCCCATTCTGAGAGAGAGGCTGAGGTTGCTGTAGCAACTCACTGGCATAATGCACAGACAGGGATTGCAACACTGTGTCTAACACACAGGCATTGTATGTGTGCACAGAGCAAAACACATGCAGCTGGAAATGAGAAACTGACGGGCAGAAACTGCAAAGGAAAGGGGGGGGGGGGGTGAAACAGAGATGTGATTCTTGTTCCATGACACTCCCCGTCTGGTATCTGGAGATACCACTATAATAAAGTATGTGAAACATATGTGCAATGCAAACATAATATAACAATGCAAAAGTCCATGTCCACATAACAATGTGATTCCGGCTGTCATCACTGGCTTCAAAGTCCCTTGGCCAAGGTTCTTGGGCAAAGGATGCAAAGTAGATGCATCGTTCCAGGTTAGCTGGGTGCACCACAGTGTCTCTCTTGGTGAAAGTCTCTGGCACTGTTTCTTTTTGAACTTATGGAAGAACAGTCCTTTTGTCTCTGTAGTTTTACCTACAGAGTGCATCCCCTTGTAGGTATGCCAGTTGTGGTAGCCTTTCACTCTAACACCTGGCGTTTGGCAGAAGGAGATGGCCTTTGGCTCCTTGCGGAAGCGGATCGACACTCCTGGAAGACAGGTTGTCGAATCTAGTCCAGTCAAGAGGGCGTAGTTCAGGGAGACTCCCTGGAGCTGAGTGCTGGGGCTGAACACTACCTGGATTTGATCGGGTTCCTGAGGGTGGTAGACCCCAGATGATTGGCTTTGCGTGGCCGGTAAGGAATATTTTCTGGATGGAGGCCACAAAGTTGTTTTTGGTCTCCGGTTCCCTTTGTAGGTCGCAGAGGTGCGAAGTGAACCTAGAGATGGCACGTTCTCCATTGTTTGGGATGCGCCTTCTTGGTGAACGGAATGGTAGCGGGTTCAACCAACTGCCCGGTCCATCTTTGACGAGCTCCTTGACCGTTAACATCAGGAATCCTCTATCTTCCATCGATGGTGTTTGCTTGTCGTCGTCCCTTGTGGTCTGGAACGCTGTGCACCCTAAGTCATCTGTGCATTCCCCTTGCATGAGAACGTCTGCACGTATTTTGGTGATACGCCTTTGTGTCTCTTTGTTGACTGCCGTCAAGAGGTTGTTTTCTCCTTGGACTTGACGAAGAACAGTCTCTTTTGTCCTTGTAAATCCCTTTGTGAAATGTCTCTGCGACTGTCTCTTTTTTGACGTGTGAGAGGACAGTCTTTTTGCCACTGTGGCTTCACCTGCAGGGCGCAATCTTTTGCGGCTATGCCGGCCGTGGCAGCTGGCTGCTTTGCCACTTGATATTCTGTGGAGAGGAATGTCTGTACGTGTCATTGCTCTCTGGAGGACTGTCTGATTGTTTATTGTCTTTTGGACGATCCCTTTGTCGGTCACCTTTGGGAGGTTACTTTCTTTCTTTGGTGGAATTGACTCATCATCCTTAGCTGCTGAGCATCCTAGGCCATTGTCACATCCCCCTGATGTGAGGATGTTCTTGTCGATCTCAGGGGTATGACCTTGTCTCTTCTCTTCACTTGGCCCTCCTGTCACTTGGAGATGGCCAAGACATGGTTCAGAGAGGGATGTGTGTCCACATTCTGTTATCACCGTTCTGCGGGCGTCAACATAGTCTTGTCCGTGCCCTTTGTCAGTGCACGCGTTGCCCACTATCACCCATCCTAGGTCAAGTGTTTGGGCGTATGGTGCGTCGTGGGGTCCGTTACGCTGTTTACGGACTTTATGTACCCTCAAGATGTCCCTACCGAGCAGCAGCAAGATCTTGGCGCCTTGTTCTACCTCCGGGATGTAGTTGGTTATTCCTCTGAGGTGCGGGTGATGGCGTGCCACGTCTGGTGTGGGAATCTCGTCCCTGTTTGTGGCCATGTGGTTGCACTCGATGAGTGTGGGGAGAGCTATCTTCAATCTGTTATCCACTGAACGTATGACGTAACCGCTTGCTCTTCTCCCTTTTGTCTCAGTTGACCCTGCACAGGTTCTGAGGGTGGAGGGTGAAGCATTGTCTTGTGAGTTGAATGAGTTGAAGAACTCCGTCTTCGCCAATGATCTGTTGCTTTGATCGTCGAGGATTGCATACATCCGAATAGCCTTCTCAGGTTGTCCCTGGGGGTGCACTGCAACAAGGCATATTTTGGAGCAGGACATTTTGTCACTTCCTTTTCCGCAAACCTCGGTGCGCTGAGACGTGACAGATGTTGGCTCTCCTTCTCCTTCCTCCACGCCATGCTCCGCTATGGAGGATGGGTTGTTGAGTTGGTGGAGTGTCAGCGCCTCTGGATGTAAAGATGTTACGTGCGTGTCACTTTTGCACACTGCACATTTGATTTCTTCTTTACAGTCTCTGGCTAGGTGAGTCGTGGAACCGCAGCACCTGAAGCAAACTCTGAATTCTCCGAGTAACCTCTTGCGTTCCTCTAGAGACTTCATCCTGAACCCAAAGCACCTGTTAAGTGGGTGTGGTTTCTTGTGTATGGGACATTCCCTGTTTGGGTCCCTTGGTTCCTCGTCTCCGGCGACCGACTGATCGGGAGTAGTTTGGGTCGTGGGAGACACGTCCGTCCTGTTGACCGAGATGGGTGTTTGAGTGTATCTCGCCACTGGTCTCTCATTCTTCAGGCTGCTTGCACTGTGTGTGGTTTGCGCACCCAAGATGAAACTGGGATCGTTCCTTGTCCTTGCCGCTTCGCGGATGAAGCTCAAGAAGAATGAGAATGGGGGGAAGGCGACTTGCTTCTCCCTTTTGTATTTGGAGCCTTGTGAAATCCACCTTTCTTGGAGGTTGAAGGGTAGCTTCTCCAGGATGGGTATCACTCCACGAGCTGAGTCTAAGACGTTGAGACCTATTAAGGAGTGGTCTTTCCTTGCAAACTCCAGCTCTTGCAGCAGGTCCCCGAGCTCTCCTAACTTCGAGTAGTCTTTAGTTGTGATCTTGGGAAAGCTGTCGACTCTTTTGAAGAGCGAATCCTCGACTGCTTGGGGCTACCGTAGCACTCTTCTAGCCTTTCCCACACTAGATCAAGACCTACTTGGGGGTGATTCGCGTTTGCCGTCCGAAGTCTCTTCGTGTGCTCCCTGGATTCGTTCCCCAGCCATTTAGATAGCAGGTTGAGCTCTTCACTTGCTGAGAAGCCCAGGCTGTTGATTGCGTCCTTGAACGTGAACTTACACGTCCGGTAGTTCTCAGGACGGTCGTCAAAGTTGGTGAGTCCTGTTTGCACCAGGTCACGCCGGATCATGTACTTGGCTATGTCTGTCAGGCCTGAGGCATCGGTGTGTTGGTCGCGTTCTGAGGTAGTTGCTGGGAGGGTCCATGCGGTCGCCTCTTTCTTGGCATGGACGCGTGATGACTGCTGGTCGTGTGAGGGGCTGTGTTTTCCTGTGTGGGTTTACCTGGATTACGAGCCTGTTGTAGTGCATCCGTGTGCGCGCTGGCGTGTGGATCACTGTTGCGGCTGTGGCTATCCCAGGCAGCGTATACCATTGAAGGAGCAACGTCTTCTCCTCGTGGACCTAGCAAGTCTTCGGTGTCTGTGGAGTCATTCCCTCCGTGTTGAGATGGTGTGCTGGTGTTTACACTGAAGAGGCTCCTTACGTAGTCTTCAGTGCGTTGGATTGGATCCTCTGAGGCTATCCGTCTGTATGGTTGCTCCCCGCCGTCCTGTTGCGCGGCTGCTTCTAGGACTTCAGCTTGGGCTATGGCGGCGGCGTCCTTCTCTTGATTAAGTGCCTCTAGTTCCGCATCAAATTCGGCTTTCCTACGCGTAGTGGCGGTGGTTGCGGCGGCAGCATTAGCAGTGGCTGCCTGTTCCTCCTCTTCTATGCACGCTCTTTCTGACCTTACGGCTGCCTCTCTCCGACCATATTCGGCCCTGGCACGTGCGGCCTCTGCGGCGGCTCGCGCCTTGGTAGCGTTTGCGCTTGCGCTGGATGTGTTAGATTGCGCTAATCTTGCTGACCTTGAGGAATAAGCTTGTGGGGAGCGCAGAATTTCACCATGTAAAAGGAATGAAATAAATAATAGTGTAATATGTCCAAAACACCTGTAGCAATGTATATGGGGATCGAGATACAAAACTCACATTCTCCCAGTCAAAATACAGCATTAAAAGAACAATCTGAAGGCTCTGTGGTTTGCAGGGGGGTCTTGCTTAGGATACTCTCCCTGGTTCCAGTGGAACGAACCCTCAATGGAAACAGAGACAACTCTAGTGCAATAATAAAAACAGTGGTAATCCACACTTACATTAGCACCATGTGCATAGACACGTAACAATCAAAGCGCAGCAGCAGTATACACCATCTACCCCACTCCCGGGATCGCGTCGCGTCACTTCCGGTTCGGCCCGTCGCGTCACTTCCGGTTCGGCCCGTCGCGTCAGTTCCGGTTCGGCCCGTCGCGTCACTTCCGGTTTCGCGATCGATCTTGAAATGGATCCACACGGGTTCTGGGGCATGGGGGGCACACTCTGGGTTGCTGCTAGTTCACTCTACGCGTTTCGCTGGCGTTCCAGCTTCGTCAGGAGTCCGATCTGTGGCATAATGCTTCAGTGTACCTATATATACCATACTTGGTTTCTATTGGATGATTACCTAATTCACTGCATCCTATTGGCTGAACTAGTTACTAGTGATTGGCTGGTAGGCGGGACTATGCCTACATGTTAATGTTATAGTTTATACACATCAAAATACATAATTTGATTAATACAATCATTTTAAAATCTTTACACATAAAAACATAACACAAAACTAACTATTACATAGAATACTGTCTGAGTAAAAGCTAACTATTACAACTACAGTCATGTCTCTATACTAAGGGCTATTCTTATTGTGCTGTGGCTGTATATAACACTCAGCAGTGAGTACAGGGGAACAAGATACGGGCAAGAAAGAGCAAATGAAATCAAAGGTTAGTATAACATATCAATCAATATAAATACAAATATATCTTAAAAACTAAACAGTCTTTAGAAATTTAAACATATACTAAATGATATATTCCTTATAAATATTTTAAAATTGCATATTTAAAAAAAGCATATTTTAGAAATTTCATTCTTTTAAAATATCATTATAAAAAAGTGATTCTAAAATTACAATATGATCGCTACTACTATTAAATAAATTTATGTTCGAATATTAATGTGCACTGGACTATATAAAAGGGCTTGAGTGATGTATATAATTTACGACTAAATGAAAACACTGATCTCTATATCTGCGTTCAGTCCAAATGGACTTAACGTTTTTAACCTGTGAATCCAGAATGTCTCTCGTTTAATTAACTGTTTAATTCTGTCACCGCCTCTCCAGTTCAAAGGGACATGTTCAATCCCCTTCACTGTTATGTCTTTTGGATTGGAGGCGTGGAAACGGTTAAAATGTTTTGGAACACTATGTGTATCCAGCATACGTCGTATATCCCCTATATGTTCCAATGCTCTCACTTTTAGGGCTCGAGTGGTTTGACCTACATACTGAAAACCGCAAGTGCATTCTATCAAATAAATAACAAATACTGAATTGCAGTTAATAAAATGTTTCATTTGAAAAACCTTGTTGTTGGAATTAGATTTAAAATTATTTTTCACTCCTTTGCAGCAAAACTCACAGACCTTACAATTGCCACATGTAAAAAAACCTTTAGGCAATTTCAACCAATTACTGTCTTTCGTGTGTTCTTTTTTTTTTTTTCAATAGTCTTGGTGCGAGTTTTTGTTTCAGGTTGCTTGCTTTTGTGAATATAACATTGGGTATTGACGGTAAGACACTTCCCAAAGCGGGATCGTTCTGTAATATATGCCAATGTTTTTTTAGAGCGGTTTTAATCTTGTTTGCATCTTTATTATACTTAGTTATAAAACTCGTTGTAAAATCTATTTCAGTATTTTTGTTTTTGTTCATATTAGGTTTAATCAAAAGCTTCCTATCAAGCTTATCAACCTTGGATTTTGCCTCTTTAAGTTTTATAGGGCTGTAATTTTTCTCAAGGAATTTGTTTGTCAGTACAAGTGATTGTTCCTCATAGATTTCTTGTTTACTACAATTCCTCTTTATTCTCATGTAT
Source organism: Ascaphus truei (assembly GCF_040206685.1). Taxonomy (NCBI): domain Eukaryota; kingdom Metazoa; phylum Chordata; class Amphibia; order Anura; family Ascaphidae; genus Ascaphus; species Ascaphus truei. The sequence goes on from NC_134484.1 coordinate 171,502,979, forward strand.
TGGCTTTAAGGAACATTAGAAATCCACCTAGGGTGATGGCAACTGTTGTGTGGTATATAATTGTTGCCATCAACAGATTTAAAAAAAGTTTTCGTTAAAACCACATTATTCTCTATATAAATCTCAAGGTCTAAAAATTCAACTTTAGTTTTACTAAAATTAGATATGAATTTTAAATTAAAATCATTAATATTAATATAATCTAAAAATTGTCTCAGTAAAAATTCGTCGCCGTTCCAAATAAAAAGCACATCGTCAATATATCTTTTCCAGAGGACCAGATTTGCGCCAAATTCATGCGAAGACCATATATGGTCCTGTTCCCATACTGTCATAAATATATTCGCATAACTTGGCGCAAATCTGGTCCCCATCGCGGTCCCACAAAGTTGCAAGTAAAACTCTTGATTGAACCAAAAATAGTTATTTGATAATATAAAACGTATCCCTTCTAGAATAAAATTAATTTGTTCTGCATCCATGTTCGCATCCTCAGTTAAAACTCTTTTAATCGCTTCTAACCCTTGTGTATGGTCTATAGACGTATATAAAGAGGAAACGTCGCAAGTTACAAGTATAAAATCCTCTTCCCATTTAATATCTTCTAAAATGGATAATACCTGTGCTGTATCTTTAAGGTGCGATCTGCCGGAAACCACATATTTTTGTAAAAATGTATCTACATACTCCGACAGATTCGAACACATGGTTTCAATGCCAGAAATTATTGGCCTTCCAAGTGGGTATTGCAAGTTCTTATGAATTTTTGGTAAAAAATTAAAAATTGGTATTTTTGGGGATTCTGTCCAAAGGTATTTGAACTCTTCCTCTTTTAGTATACCCTTATCCTTACCATCTAAAAGGAAATTAGTTGTGGGATCTTTTTTGAGTTTTTATATGTTTTGGTATCTCCGAGTATTCTGTTAGATTCATTGATGTAATAATCTCTACTCATAACAACCACCCCACCTCCCTTGTCAGCCTGTTTAATAACCAGTTCTTCATCTTCCATAAGGGTTTTAAGTGCTCCTCGTTCTTTATGACTTAAATTATTTTTAAAAGATCTTTCATTCTTTGCAATGGCTTCGAACTCTCTGTTTAACAATTGATTAAATACTTCTAAATGGTGACCTTTTATAAAACTTGGATAAAATTTAGATTTGGGTTTTATATTAATATGTAAAAATTTATCGTTAGTAGGTGAATTAATATTAGTACTGTTTTTTAAAATAGCATTGTCTGAATTTTTTGATAATTTTTTTTTTTCACAGTTAATTTTCTTAAAAACTTGTTGGCATCAATAAATAGGTCAAAACCACTCGGCCCTGCAGTGGGTGCAAAGGTTAAACCTTTGCTAATAACCTTTACTTGAACATCATCTAGTACTTTATTGCTAATATTAAAAACTCTCACTGGTTTACTTTGGATATCTTTGCTCTTTCTCCCTCCTCTACCTCCCCTGAATCTCTTTTCCTTCTTGGTTTCTGGTTTATTTCTACTAAAGGGGCATATTTGTTTTTGGTCTCCCGTGTAATTAAAGACTTCCCGTCTAAAAAAGTGTTTTTCTTCATTGTGCCTCCACATGGTCCCTCTTGTGCAGAGACATGACTTTAGTTGTAATAGTTAGCTTTTACTCAGACAGTATTCTATGTAATAGTTAGTTTTGTGTTATGTTTTTATGTGTAAAGATTTTAAAATGATTGTATTAATAAAATTATGTATTTTGATGTGTATAAACTATAACATTAACATATAGGCATAGTCCCGCCTACCAGCCAATCACTAGTAACTAGTTCAGCCAATAGGATGCAGTGAATTAGGTAATCATCCAATAGAAACCAAGTATGGTATATATAGGTACACTGAAGCATTATGCCACAGATCAGGCTCCTGACGAAGCTGGCACACCAGCGAAATGCGTAGAGTGAACTAGCAGCAACCCAGAGTGTGCCCCCCATGCCCCAGAACCCGTGTGGATCCATTTCAAGATCGATCGCGAAACCGGAAGTGACGCGACGGGCCGAACCGGAAGTGACGCGACGCGATCCCGAGAGTGGGGTAGATGGTGTATACTGCTGCTGCGCTTTGATTGTTACGTGTCTATGCACATGGTGCTAATGTAAGTGTGGATTACCACTGTTTTTATTGAATATATCAGTAGTGAACATACAATGTTGCACTAGAGTTGTCTCTGTTTCCATTGAGGGTTCGTTCCACTGGCACCAGGGAGAGTATCCTAAGCAAGACCCCCCTGCAAACCACAGAGCCTTCAGATTGTTCTTCTAATGCTGTATTTTGACTGGGAGAGTGTGAGTTTTGTATCTCGATCCCCATATACATTGCTACAGGTGTTTTGGACATATTACACTATTATTTATTTCATTCCTTTTACATGGTGAAATTCTGCGCTCCCCACAAGCTTCTTCCTAACAATCAAGAGAGGAGGAACTGGATCTTCTCCTAAGAGGGTTGAGCAGCGAACTTTACTAGTATTATCACTATTTTTGAACACTGTTTATATTTATATATTTATTTTTCACTATATATTTATCTATTTATCACACCTTTATCGGAAGCGCCTCACAGTTTTTGTTTTATACTTGACCTTGAGGAATGCCTGGATGTGCTTAAGCACTGCGATGCGGTCTCCTGCAAAAGGTCTTTTCTCTTATTCTCAGCTTCCGTGATGGCGGTTTGCACGATGCCATCACGTTCTAGGTCAATCGCCTTTTGTAGGTCGCGCTCTCGTATGCTATCTTCCGTGTTAGTTCTTGTTAGGTATGTGAAATAGGCCTGTGTCAGTGCTTGCTAGCGCGAGTGATCTATCTTCAATTGAGTTATTGCCTGCTCGAGCTGTTGTACATAGTTACCAGCGCCGGCGACATTGCATATCCCAAGTGTGGTTGTATCCCAGGCCAACTCTAATTTAGCGCGGTGCGCTTCAATGTCAGTCTCATATTTTTCACGGGCCTTTTGTGTCAGTGTGACTGTCCATTTAGGCCTTGCGTCTGCCTGCGCCTGTTGCAGTTGCGCATCGGTCTCTGTGTCTGAGTGGTCACTCTCCTGTGTGATGTCTGGGGAGGATCTGAGTTCTGCCATGCTGTAGGTGTGTGTAGGCCTTTAGCCAGTGCGTGTGGCGTGCGGTCTGTTACCTGTGTCAGCGATGGGCGACTGTCTCAGATAATGCCGAGCGGTGTCCTGCAGCATTCAGCGTAGGGGTAGCTGTACTCAAAGGTGTCCGGTGGCTCTGACCCGTGTCCTGGCGGGTGTCCGGTGGCATGGCCCTTGGTGGCGCTAGCCGTGGGGATGTGCGCAGGGGTAGGTGAGATGGTAGCTCTTCACTATGGAGCTGTGCAGAGAGTGGGCTCAAAGACAGAAAAGAGCAATCAAAGTTCTGAGTATATTGCAGTCTGACTGCAGTGCTGCTGCCTTGAGTGTAGGTTGCAGGCTGTGTGCAGTGTAAGCTGCTTGCTGTTTGTAAGGCTGCTGCAGGCTGTGTGCAGAGACTGTTCTGTGTTAGCATAAAGTCTTAGAGCAGCTCCTGTATGTATATCTCCAAGACACACGGTCTTCCTTTTCACTATTCTGGATCCAGGGTCATGTCTGGGGGTATGAATGAACCCAGCTAGCTTCACTCAGCCCTCTTTCCAAAGCACAACAAGTCCTGTATATTTTCTTCACTTTATTAAGGAAAGTAGCAATAAAGACAGGCACTTGTGGATGAGATGTTTGTGTTGGAATAATGTCTCTCTGTGGGTGCTTTGTAGTAAGGGCAGGTGAAAAGGATGAGGCCTTGCCAGTAGAGCAAATTACAACAGGTACTCACTCAGCCAGTGTTGAATGTAAAAGGAAGTGCCAGTGTATTCTGGGTAACAAGATAGCCTGGAGACAGACCATCTGTAGGCAAGGCAGAGGGGGAGAAAGCAGACAAGCCCATTCTGAGAGAGAGGCTGAGGTTGCTGTAGCAACTCACTGGCATAATGCAGAGACAGGGATTGCAACACTGTGTCTAACACACATGCACTGTATGTGTGCACAGAGCAAAACACATGCAGCTGGAAATGAGAAACTGACAGGCAGAAACTGCAAAGGAAAGGGGGGGGGGTGAAACAGAGATGTGATTCTTGTTCCATCACAATTATATCAGAATTATAAGTAATGTAACAAAAGTCGCAAATGGGCAATAAAATTGGCAAAAATTCAAAATTAAAACAGTATTGCAATAGAAAGTAAGATCAACCCTAAAAAGTTATTTAAGTACCTAATAATAAGAAAAAAAGTAGAAAATAAAATCTAGGACTCTTTCAGTGTGAGAAGGGCAGGCGAATTCTTGGAGATAAGGAAAAAGCAAAGATATTAAATAAATTCTTTACTTCTGTATTTATTAGGGAAGAATCAAATGCACTAACAGGGCTGCAAGAGGATGCCACAACCAATTGTTTAACTGAGGAAGTAGTGCATAAGATGCTAGATAAAAAAGGCACCTGGCCCCAATTACATACATCCAAGAGTTCTTAAGGAGCTCATTTCAGTCATAGCCAAACCATTACATTTAATCTTCGACTACTCTATTTCCACATGCTCAGTATCAAAAGATTGACGTAAAGCAGACAGAGAATTACAGACCTGTAAGCCTAACGTCATTAGTGGGGAGGTTTAGTATGGGATAATATTCAGGAATATCAAATGGATATCAAGAAATAGGGTAGGAAGAAAGAATAAAGAGAAGAAGAAATTGAGACTAAAACAAAAACAAATTTTCCACCAGAACCCAAGGGTATCTTCAATTTTTCTTCCTATGACCAAATTAATCTGCTCAACAGGCCTATCCTTTTGTCCAAATGTCTATTCTGACTCAATTTAGTTATTTATTGGTCTAAATCAGTTTATTCGTAAACTTACACTCAAGAGAAATTTTTTGTTAAAAAATAATGCCAATATTCCTGCACCCATTTTTGATGCAAATGATCATGCCAATTTGGACACGTTAACTTCTTTGTTGTTGGAATCAAATTCCATTACGGAGTCTAGGCCCCGGGATGAATCTATCTTTTTCAATTTAGATGAGTTTCATCCTAATTCTGGTTCTCGTGGTGAGAACTGTCCGATTTTTCATCCCCCTTTTAAACCCAGATCACACGTTTTCCCCCATAAATCAAAGGGAAATTTTATTGACACTTTCTATTCCCTAGTTCATAATGATTTTCAAAAATTATGTAAGAATCAACGATCTTTCGAAACAATCTTTCTAGGGGTGAAATGAAGGCATTCATGAATTTAAAAAGATGGTTGGTCTCGTAATTAGATAAGCTGACAAGGGGAAGAAATTGTCCTACAGGACAAACCAATTTATATTAGAGAAGCAGATCGCCTACTGTCAGATGCAGCAACTTACATCAAACTTCAGCAAGATCCCACTAAAACCTATAAGCTACATTCCATTCCCTCCTTAGTGATGCACATACCAGTTTTATTATCACGGACATTGAACTTAAATTTCTATATATTCTTCTTCCTAGAATTCCTATTTTTTATCATTTGCCGAAAGTGCACAAATGTCTCTCTGATCCTCCTGGCAGACCCATTATTTTAGGGACGGGGTCGATGACATCCAATCTGTCCCAATAAGTGGACTTTTTTCTTCAGACCTATGTTAAAAAAAAATCTCAGGTCGATCATTAGGGACACCTTGCACATCATCGACTCTGTCTTGGACATTAAGTGGAAACCCTCCTATTTGTGGGGCAATTGTGACATACAGTCACTTTACACATTTATTCAACACGAGAAGGGTCTATCAGCAGGCAAACATTATTTGGATGGGGGTACGACCATGTCTCAAACACAAAACACATTTATTTGATCTATTATTGATTTTATTTTTGAACACAATTATTTTTTATTTCAGTCATAATATTATTTACAAATTTGTAGAATGGCCATGGGGACCAGGTTCGCCCCTAGTTATGTCAATCTCTATGGGATTTTAGGAGGAAATTTTCTTAATGGAAATTTTCTCAATTAGTACAATTGTTTAGTTTGACGCATATTAATATTCTTGTTCATTTCAGTGCAAATTTGGAATGCTTTCTCTTTCTACTTTTTTGTATATGTATCTTTTTATATATACATTATATACTCTGTACAAAGTTCATCCTCCCACTTTTTATCCTAATACTTTATATTTTCATTCTTGTTGTTTTTTATCACTATTTGTCACATTTATATTTTATATAGATATTAATTTATTCCCATTCCCCTTCCCTTTTCTGATTTATCCCTCACCTTTTCCCTTACACCCTTCATATAGGTGTTCATGCATCACATTTATATACATAGGCACTAATATTTTTGTATATTTCATAGCACATATTAGTTGTAATCATGCTTTAGCCTTATTGGCCCTATATTATTAAATTTTATGAAAGGCCAGTATCATATATATTGGTTTATTTGATCCATTATGGTATGTCCAATACTTCTCCTCTTATTGACCAATCAGTGTGAGAAAAGTGTGTCTATAAAGACTGTGCATCTATACCGAGTGGGTATTTCCTGATGAAGTCATCCAAGCGGTGACGGAACACGTAGGTTATCTGCGTCATCACACAACCGTGACACACGACGTCGGACCATAGATCAGATTCCGTTTGTTTGGAGCAAGCAGCTGAATGTTTTCCTGCCTATCGAAGCTTCTTCGGAATGTGAACGCCAATTTTTGCTGTGAATATACTGACAACTCATTTCTGGACATATACAAGGATTGAGACATGGGGCGTAGGTATAGCCTGGGCAAAGCCTGGGGGCCCGTGCACAACGAGAAAATGAAGTACAAGAGACAAATACATGAGGGAAAAGAAAGACGAGAGAGGGACAGCAGAGTGCGAGACAAAAGAGAGAGAGAGAGACCAAAGCGAGAGAGAGGGACCAAAGAGAGAGAGAGAAAGAGAGAGGGGCAGAGAGAGAGAGAGAGATGGGGCAGAGAGAGAGATAGGGAAAGAGGGGCAGAGAGAGAGCAAAGGGGGGCAGAGACATGAGGGGGCCCTTTATTTTTTTCCCTGGGGGCCCGCACGTCTAGCTACGCCATTGACTGGGACCCATCCTTAAGTCAGCTACCCCGACTTGGAAAGCGCCGCTGCCCTGAGGTCCACTGCCTCTTGCTCGCTAAGGAATCCCGATTACTGATCTCGGAGTGTCTCTAGCCGGTTCCGGTTACCTATCTCTATGCCTGTTTTTATCTTCCTACATGTGAGTGGGCATTTGCCGTCCCCCTTTTAATACATTTTCCTATTTTTTTTACTTTAATGCACTATGCATCCAGTGTTTTTCATTTTTGTTTATTTTATTATATCAGCAAAAAGTGAGAAATGAATCCCAGCGTTGGTGCTTCCAATGACCGGATAAATGGTAGCAATATAGCTAAAGTCCCAGACCTTAAATATCCAAACAGCACTGAATAATAAGTGTAAACAGGTATATGGCTCACAATAAAGCCTAATATAAGGACTCCATTGAGTGACAAGGGAGCTAGCTCAGCCAGACAAACAGAGATGTGCTCACATATGAGAGAACTCACCCTATGTACCTGGTCTGAGTGGTAGCCTATCCGTCCAAAGGCTGGAACACATGCAATACCTCTATAATTGCAGTAGACATAAAGAAGTCAATCCATAAGAATATGATGAAAGAACTCACATATTGCAGTGTGCTGCGGTCTGCGATGATCCCGGAAGTGGCGTGCATCCATCCTATGAAAGGATATAAGAAACAAAAAAGATGATAGTGCACTGCTACAAATAGGGCTGGAGGCAGGTAGGAAAAATAAAAATGCTTTATTCAAGATGCATGATAGCAAATGCTAAAGATAAAGGTCCTCTAACACGTTTCACGCCTGCATGGCACTTTATCAAAGAGCCTTGATAAAGCGCCATGCAGGCGTGAAATGCGTTAGAGGACCTTTTTCTTTAGCATTTGCTATCCTGCATCTTGAATAAAGCATTTTTATTTTTCCTACCTGCCTCCAGCCCTATTTGTAGCAGTGCACTATCATCTTTTTTGTTCCTTATTTTATTATATATATATATATATATATATATACACGCACGCACGCACGCACGCACGCACGCATACACACACACACACACGTAGCACTAAGGTGGAATATAGTGATTAATAGTGTAGGATAATAAATTATTATACTTAAATAGTGACATGATTACATATTAAACTAAACTATATAATAAAACAAACCATAATTGACCAGTGATAAAAAGAATAAGTCCAAAAAATGTTCCACTTGGTGAAAATCCAGAGAGGTGATAGTCCCAACAAAACAGATCCAGGGAGCACTTTGCAGCTTCAGATGAAGTGGTATAGCCAACCACTATAAAATCTAAGAACAAAAAACAAAGAGAAGCGCAGGTTCCATAGCATGTAACTGTATAACAAATTGGTACATTTTATTAAAACCAGCAGCCCCAAGGGTCGAATCTTCCTAAGGACTTTCACAGATGTGGAAAGTGTAACTATTGCAAATATGCTACACCACTTAGATCAATAGAGTGTAAATTTACTGACCATGTTTATAAAATAAAGAGTTTTGTGACCTGTGTTACAAATTATGTTGTTTTCATTCTTAGATGTGCCCGTGGAAGTATTTATATTGGCAGGACAATCAGATCTTTAAAGGTCAGAATTTCTGAGCATCTCAGATGAACTAGAAACAATGGTCAAAGGTTGGGAATTACATTTTTTTTTTTACATAAATGATTCATTATTGGAATTTATTTTTGGTCATGATTATCATAAAAATGTAAGGTTATGTTCTTGCCTCCACTGCCCCATTAGTTACTATTTATTAGTATCATTGTTGTCATTTCCATTTCAGCACCATGGGCCTCATGCAGTAAGCGCCGAAAAAGTGCTATCGGCAAGTGTTCACTATCGGCATGATTTTGGCGATTTGCCCTCGCAGTATTCAGGAAGGGCCAAATCCCTGGCAATTCACTGCGAAAGCAAAACGCCGATGAGCTGGTGATAAAAAAGCCTGGCTCCCGATAACCTGGCGATAGGCCGTTTCTGCCGATATCTGTTTGCAGCAGAGAGAGATCCGCCACTCTCTCTCTGCGCAAACATCGGCAAAATAAAAATCTTTCTAAACAACTTTTATTCATAGTGTACATGTGCAGGGTGTCTCCGGAGCTGAACTGCATTGGTTTCAGGTCTGGGGACCCCCTGCTTTCTGAGATACAGGCCCCTTTATGAGGTGCCGGTATCCCTCTGCATTTAAATGTCCCGATCACGTGACCGCGGAATGTAAACAAAGCAGAGGGATACCAGCACCCCATAAAGGGGCCTGTATCTCGGGAAGCAGGGGGTCCCCGGACCTAAAACCAAAGCGGTTCAGCTCCGGAGACCCTCTGCACATCTACACTATGAATAAAACACACATATAAATAAACAATCATTCCTTACCTTAGCGGCTATCCGCTATGGTAATTAAGCAGCCTTAATGTATTTTTAATAATATTGTGCGGGAGCAGGGGGTCCCCTGAGCTGAACCACATTGATTTGTGGCTCAGGGACCCCCTGCTTCCCGAGTTACAGGCCCCGGTATGGGGCATCGGGTGCCAGTGTCGTCGCCATCTTAATAGAGCCCATATCGCGTCTTGGACGCTATAAAGATGGCGGCGACATTGGCCTCCCACACAATATTATTAAAATACATTAATGCTGCTTCATTACCATAGCGTCTATCCGCTAAGGCAATGAAGGGGTTAAGGCATAATAGCATGTTTATTGGGGACAATTACCCCCAATAAACATTGCAATAAACAACATACACCCTCTTTGCCCCCAAAAACCCCTATATCCCCATTACATATATCACATTTTTGGGATGCACAGCAATGATACTAGAGGCCGGCGGGGGCCCTCGGGTGTTCCCCGCAGGCCTGCAGTACCAATTCAGTGCACCCCAAAAAATATAACAACACAAATACTTTACAATAAAAACACCCCCCCTAACACATACAATATAGTAATGGGCAAAATTACTATTATCCACATATGGATAATAGTGAATGTGCCCATTTAAAATACATAAAGAACAATAAATACATTAAATACATATTGCACTCACCCTTGTCTGGCTGCCATGATGAAGGCCATCCTCATCTTCATCCCCGTCCATGCCCCCTCCGATGCTGCAAAACAGAAACAAGAATAAAAACAGCCAATGTAATGTCCCCTAAACCCCTTAATCACCATAGCGGTTATTAACCGCTACAGTCATTAAGGGGTTAACCCACCCTCACCCACCACTCGGGAGGCCTACATACCCTCCCCCACTATCCCCCCGCCCCGTGAGGCCTAACCACCCTCACCCAATACCCAGTCGGGAGGCCTACCCACATACCCTTGGGGCCAATACCCCCTCCCCCCACCCCCAGTACCCACAATAAAAACAATACACTGCCCCACAGTAAACATCATTCTATTTATTAAATACATAACCCACCCCCTGTGCCCCCCATAAATACATGATTTATTATTTTACATACAGGGTTCATACCCCAGGCCCAAGTGAGTCCCTGGTGGGCCTGACGGTCACCTCACAGACCTACAGGTTACCAGCATCATGTTTTACACAGGGTCTGGAGGCCTGTTGGTGAGTCCCGCCAGGTGCCATGGCCCACCAGGTGTTCTCCGCGGGTCACCGTGGGCCACAATTGGGTCCCCACGGTAGGCCCATGGATGTCTGGGGGCCCGGGTAAGACCCACAGGTGTCTGAGGGGCCTCGGGTGGTTCCCACGGGGGTCTGGAGACCCACAGGTGGTCCCTACAGATGTGGGGCCACCGCTTCTTTCCCGCAGGTGTCCCCGTGGACCCGCCAGCCTGATACCTGTGAGAAGCCCGAGGATACCGTAGGTGGTCTCCAGAGGTCTCTCGCAAACCAAAAGGAACAAACCCCGTATGTAAAAAAAATAAACCTGACCTATACATTAAATACATCAATACACCCCCCCCCCCCAACACATACAGTACAATAATGTGCAAAATAACTATTATCCAGATAGGGATAATAGATTATTTGCCCATTATTAAACACATTAATTAGCATAATAAAATAAATAAAGTTCTACTGACCTCATCAATAAGAAGCCCTTGTCGCCAGCAAAATCCTTGTCCTCTGTTGCCAACAAAATACATAGCCATTACATTCAGATATCAATTAACCCCTTAATAACCTTATTGGATAATAACCGCAAAGGTAATTAAAGGGTTAAGCCACCCTGGCCCGATACCCACCCTTCACCCATTCATTTGTACAGTGGCTTCATCATGCAACTATATATATACATATATCCGGCTGATGACCACACATGATGAACCAATATACAAATAAATGTAGAAGGGTTATCAAAAACATGCTCTACTGCAAATACCACTTCTCCATACAGACACAGTACAATAAAATCATATTTCATAAAAAAAAACAATCTCATCTTCCAATCAAAAGCCTCAAATGCCAATCAAAAGCCTCAAATGCCAATCAAAACATTGCATTTACATTGTATACATGATGCATACAATCTACGCACCATGTACACTCTGCCAATGAATGTTAACAATAACATATTCCAAACAAAATACCAATACATCCAAACAAGTATACTATTTAAACCAATCAAGTCACCATAAATCAATTAGCATTCATTAATCAAATCACTAAACAATTTAAATTTCATCCATAACAATGAAAAAATTTACTATTTCAATCGTTAAACAGAACAAGTTACCATCAGACAAAATATAAGTACCAAAAAGAATACAATATACAAAAGCAAGCCTCACCATTACCTAAAGTACACCATACAAGACCAAAAATTACATCTATCTAATTCTAAAATACATTACACACATTTATGCATAGCAGCATCGCCAAAATCATTTTAAATACTGCAAAACAAGCTTTTAAAACAACATCATTTCTTACCCTGTATGTATATATCGATCTAGACATACATACATACATACATACATACATACAGTGTCAAGAAATGATCTAAAAATAAAAAACACATGTAAAAAACAAAACAAAAATTGAACAAGTTAAATAAAATAAATTTCTTTTGTTCACTTACCATTACTTGACCCACTCACCGACTCCCGTTGAACAGCTTACTCTCGAACCAATCCACGCACAGGAACCCATAAAATAATAAACCATAAAATAATAAACAATAAAATAATAAACCAAAACAATCCAGGGGGTCTTTGATTTGTAATCCATCTTCATCTGTATTCTTCTTTCTTGTATCTTCCGGGGTCTTCTTGTCTTCTTCGGCCACGCCCTGGTCTTCTTCTTCTGTAGGAGGTCCTTCCTCCTCTGCGTCTGCCTTCAAAATGAGACGACATAGGCTTTTATAGCTGCTGGATCGTAAAATTGGGAACCTTGCTGCCCCTAGGAATGAACGAATATATGGGGTTTGCAATGTTCCTTTAAACGATCCAGTGTCTCCCTTCCTGGCACTTATATAAACATATATTTATGTAGTTATATTTTGTTGCCAGCCAAACTTTTTGCCGCTATTAGTATCTGTTAATTTCATCATTAACACATATTGCATTATTTACTAATTTGTGCATTTATATGTGTTTTATGTACATGATTTTTGGCAGTTTATTATATTTTGTTTTTTCAAATTTTGAAACTTAATTTTATCCTTTGGTTCCTCTATAAATATACATACACTCTATTCTTTTATTTTTATCAGTTTTTATTAGTCTTCGCCTTCTGCAAACTTGTGATCTCTTGTGTGCTGTATTAATTTTTATAATTTCTTTATTTCACTCTCTCCCTGCACTCAGCAGTTATTATCTGCCTCATACTGCAGTCCCCTTTAACGAATCACGGTCCATGGAGAAAGCTGATTAACATTGTTTATTCTCCAGCTGACTCACTCACCTGACTACTCCATACGTCACAAATTGAACAGACTACTTAAATGCTTGCTGTTGCACTACATGTTAAGCCCCCGGACGAAGCAGGTGGCGAAACGTGCACGTCGGGGCTTGTTTGTCTCCCCCGGATCCGGTGGTGCCCCCAGCTGTCATCATTTCTTCCTGCCGCATCACGTGGTTCCGCCCGACGCTCCCATCATACAGGGAGCATGCGCACTGTGGCGGTTGCGGCTGCGACTCACCATCACTGAACTTTTGATGACTCTTCTTATTTGTGGACACTCTTTACTGCTGGACTCATGCTAAGTATTTTCCTGCATCTTGCTTTGACTTTGTTGCTTATTACCTGTCAACTAGTTAACCTCTGTGTGTGCCAAATTATATTAATCTTTATTGCATATTTTTGCTGTTATGCACACACGGATTCAATACAGGGGTTGTTATTTCGGTAATTATTGACCGGCCGGTCCGAGTTGTAAGAGGCAAACATTGTTTGCTTCTACACTCTTATTACCTTTTGGTGCAGTTATTTTCAAGTGCTAAGCACTCAGTACCACTACTTTGTGTCTACATTATAGTTCAGTTGTATGCTCTCCTTCTAGACTAATTTAAATTCAGTAACAGCTTATTTCAGCTTGTTATGTTTGTCTTTAAGGAGTTTCAGTACTATCCTACAGCAGGTAGGACACAACCGCTCCCTTTTAACCCATGTATGTTTATTTGTATTTGTGATTAATACATTTTGTTACTTCTGTATGCTAGAGTGCTATCAGGGGATTCTCTTTTTTCTGTGATGGTTTTCATGTTATTCCCATCCTCAGCACCGCCAGTGGTGTTATTACTTACACCTCATTGACCTGTTTTTAGCACAGTTTATTGATATAGGTCTGCTGCAGGCTTCTTTGTGTATCATATATCTCTACCACTCAATTGTGGATTTCTTTGCCTAGCACGACCTTGTGTTTTATTATTTTTTATTTATGGATTTTTCGGTTAGTGAGAAAAACTGGTTAAGCAATGCAGATTTAATATTTTGCACACAGAGTTCATCAGGTGCAGAGGGTGATACTCCACCTATTAACACACAGGTGGATCAGTTGAAACATCTTAAATTTATGTTACAAAAGCAGTCAAGGACATGGTGGAATCGTATTTCCTTAGAGCGCTACCTTGAGCAGCACTTCATACCTAGGGGACTTAGAGTTCAAGTTTTTCCCTCATTTGAGTTCAGTAATATTGAGCTTAAGTATAAATGGGAGGCTGCTCTTGATAAATGCTCAACTGAGTTGATGAATATTCTGATTATTAATGATGAATCCACACTGGTTGATTTGCGCACACAGATTGATACTCTCAAAAGTGGTTTAGATTTGTCAAAGGGCAGGGGGAGGGAGGGCAGGGGGGAAAGGGCAGGGGAGGGAGGGCAGGGGGAGGGAGGGCAGGGGTCAAATGGCAGGGGGCAAAGGGCAGGGGGAGGGAGGGCAGGGGGCAAAGGGCATTGGGATGGAGGGCAGGGGGCAAAGGGCAGTGGGAGGGAGGGCAGGGGGGCAAAGGGCAGGGGGAGGGAGGGCAGGGGGGGCAAAGGGCAGGGGGAGGGAGGGCAGGGGGGGCAAAGGGCAGGGGGAGGGAGGGCAGGGGGGGGAGGGAGGGCAGAGGGGGGCAGAGGGCAGGGGGAGGGAGGGCAGTGGGGGCAAAGGGCAGGGGGAGGGAGGGCAGGGGGAGGGAGGGCAGGGGGGGCAAAGGGCAGGGGGAGCGAGGGCAGGGGGGGGGCAAAGGACAGGGAGGGGCAAGATTGCAGGGAGGGGGCAGGGAGGGAGGGGGGCAAGAGGTCAGGGAGGGAGGGGGGCTAGAGGGGAGGGAGGGGGGCAAGAGAGCAAAGGGCAGGGGGAGCGAGGGCAGGGGGGGGCAAAGGACAGGGAGGGGCAAGAGGGCAGGGAGGGGCAGGGAGGGAGGGGGGCAAGAGGTCAGGGAGGGAGGGGGGCTAGAGGGGAGGGAGGGGGGCAAGAGAGCAAAGGGCAGGGGGCAAAGGGCAGGGGGGCACAGGGGAAAAGGGCAGGGGGAAAAGGGCAGGGGGAGGGAGGGCAGGGGGCAAAGGGTATTTTGAGGGAGGGCAGGGGGCAAAGGGTATTGGGAGGGAGGGCAGGGGGCAAAGGGCATTGGGAGGGAGGGCAGGGGGGGCAAAGGGCATTGGGATGGAGGGCAGGGGGCAAGGGGCAGGGGGAGGGAGGGCAGGGGGCAAAGGGTATTGGGAGGGAGGGCAGGGGGCAAAGGGCATTGGGAGGGAGGGCAGGGGGGCAAAGGGCAGTGGGGGCAAAGGGCAGGGGGAGGGAGGGCAGGGGGGGCAAAGGGCAGGGGGAGGGAGGGCAGGGGGGGGCAAAGGGCAGGGGGAGGGAGGGCAGTGGGGGGCAAAGGGCAGGGGGAGGGAGGGCAGGGGGTGCAAAGGGCAGGGGGAAGGAGGGCAGGGTGGGCAAAGGGCAGGGGGAGGGAGGGCAGGGGGGGGCAAAAGGCAGAGGGAGGGAGGGCAGGGGGGGCAAAGGGCAGGGGGGGCAGAGGGCAGGGGGAGGGAGGGCGGGGGGGGGCAAAGGGCAGGGGGGCAGGTAGGGTACGGGGGGCAAAGGGCAGGGGGAGACAGGGACGCGTTAAATAACCCATTCCCCTGCGTTTCCTCACCTTGCACATGGCCGCGCTCCTCTTCCTCCAGATACCGGCCGCCCTCCTCCTCCACCTCGGGCTCCTCCGCGGCTGCGAGGCTGAGACGCTCCGGTGAGGAGGTGCTGTGCCTCTCGCGGGGAGAGGCAGAGACAGCCGGAGGAGCACCCTCGGGGACGGGGAGCGGCCTGTGTGAGGGGAGAGCCGCACAGTGCGTGCTCTGTGTATCTGTGCTGGGGGGACGACGATGGGGAGCGGCCTGTGTGAGGGGAGAGCCGCGTGCTCTGTGTGTGTGGGGGGGGGACGGGGAGCGGCCTGTGTGAGGGGAGAGCCGCGTGCTCTGTGTGTGTGTGGGGGGGGGGAGCGGCCTGTGTGAGGGGAGAGCCGAGTGCTCTGTGTGTGTGTGTGTGGGGGGGGGGGAGCGGCCTGTGTGAGGGGAGCTGCTCAGTTCTCTGTGTGTGTGGGTGTGGGGGGGGGTGAGCAGGTGGGGGGTGAGGGAGAGCGCCTGGTGAGAGTCCCTCGCTGTGTCCCGGGCGCTCGCTCCGCTCCCCCGCTGACTGTAGCGGCGCCGGGGGGGGATGAAAAAGCGCGGGAAACCGGGAGAGGAGGAGGTGCGCGGGGTCACGATGAGCGCCTCGCAGTGTGTGTGTGTGTGTGTGTCTGTGTGTGTGTCTGTGTGTCTGTGTGTGTGTCTGTGTGTGTGTCTGTGTGTGTGTGTTTTGGCCCGTCACTCCGCCTCAGGCCAATGAGAGGTGTGCGGGGGCGGGCAGCCCAAGGGACCAAAGAGATTTCCCCTAGGGACACAGGTCATGCAGACAAACATACAGTGCTTTCAGAAATATATAGTAGATATATCAATCAGTTACAGACCAGATTAAAATGTGAGACTGCTTTAGTTTTTAAAGAATTTAGACTGGTGGCAGAAGTGAGAGTCTCCGGTAGACTATAACATTGGTGGGGTGCATGGTAAGAGAAGGAGGAGCGGCAAGGATACTTTGTTGCACCTTGGGACCATGAACAGTCTTTTGGAGTCAGATCTAAGATAAGTGCTGAATGTGATAGGGGTTAGCTTGTTCAGATAGTTGGGTAGCTTGCCCAGAAAGTGTTAGAAGGCAAGATAGGAAAGATGAACTTTGCGCCTAGACTCAAGTTATGACCAAACTAGTTCTTTGAGCATTTCACAGTGATGTGTGTTGTAATTGCATTGGAGGACAAAGTGGCATATTGAGTTGTAGAGGGTATCAAGTTTGCTGAGGTGAGTTTGGGGTGCCGTGCCATATACTATGTCCCCATAGTCTACAGTTGTCATCAGCATCTGCTGTGCGTTATGCTTTCTGACCAGCAGACTTAGGGAGGATTTATTCCTATATAGTACACCTAGTTTGGCATAGGTTTTGGATGTCAGGGTATTAATGTGCAACCCAAATGTCAAATGGGAGTCAAACCATATGTCCAAATATTTGAAACTAGTAACAGGGGCGAGGATAGTATTAGAGTCGTTCTGATCTGTAGCTCCTTCATTGGAAGCTTTAGAAATGTAGCCTCTGTCCCAAATACCATTGTTACAGTCTTGTCTGTGTTTAGAAACAGTTTGTTTTGGGAAATCCAATTTTCAAGTCTCAGTCAGATTGAAGTACGTGTCCCAGGTCATAGAGGTTAGGGCTGTGTGCATATAGGATTGTGTCATCTGCATACATGTGTATTGAGGCTGCCTTACAAGCTGTAAGGAAGATCATTGATGAACACTGAGAAGAGTAGGGGCCCCAGAACCGAGCCTTGCGGAACATCACAGGTGATATCCAAGGGGTTGGAGTTAGTGCCTGAGTTGGACACATGTTGCGATCTACCTGATAGGTAGGAATGAAACCATTTTAAAGCATGCTCCCCTATTCCAGAGCTCTGGCGTTTGTTTAGCAAGATAATACGATCAACAGTTTCAAAAGACTTTGAAAAATCTAGGAAAATTGCACCAGTAAGTTGTCCCAGGTCCATTCCACACTGAATCTCATTGCAAACTTTTAGGAGGGTAGTTACCGTGGAGTGTTTGGGGTGAAAGCCAGATTGGAATTGGCTAGGGAAATGTGTCTTGGTATACACTGGCGACACACTTTATTCGAGCTCGGCTAGTCCCACGAATTCGGGTATACCCGGGTGTATTGAGGTTTGTGACTTTTTTCTGCCCGAGTGCATTGGGTTATTTTCCAGGCAGGGATTGAAGCATTTTATTCCCGCTGGCTGCAATACTGCACAGTATATATATATACACTGCATTACAATTCATGAATTTATGCCATCTGGTAGACACGCGAAGCATTGCAGCCTATTAAATCCTAATCATTATCATTTAACAGATCAGCCGCCCGTCAGCCAGGCATGAACCCAGGCTGGGAAGGCAAATGCAACGGGGCTTGTCAGAGGTGAGGAGCGGCGCATTCCAGGTATCTGCCAGGTACATACTGGGTATTTGCTCGAATAAAGTGTGTCGGTGCAGTAGTAATCACTTAATTGGGAGTGAACACTTTTTAACATGACTTTGGATAGTATTGGGAGAAGAGAGATTGGCCTGTAGTTTGAAACAGTGTTTTTGTCCCCACTTTTGAAGATTGGGACAACCCTGGCAGTTTTCCAGGTCTGAGGGATATGGCCTGAAGGCAAGATAGAGTTGATTAGGGAAGCAAGCGGTTTGGCAGTATTGGGGTTAGAGGGGGGGGGGGAAGATGAAGTTGGTATTTGGCCTGTGGTGGGTGTTTATGCCTACCGGTGGGTAGCGGGAAGGATTAACCTCTTCATTACCTTAGTGGTACTAACCACTAAGGTAATGAAAGGGTTAACTCTTCCCGCAACCCTCCCGCAATGCCTAAACACCCACCATTTGCCAAATACCACCTTAACCCACCCCCGCTACTCCCAATAAACCAGGCACTGGTATTTAACCCCTTCGTTACCTTAGCGGTTAGCCTCTAAGGTAATGAAGCTGCCTGTAAATGTATTTTTATTACATTGGACTGAAGCAGGGAGTCTTCGGAGATGGTATTAATGCGGGACAGCTTCGGAGATTTTCGGCTTCAATCTGATGCAGTAAAAATAAAAATTTTCTTCTAAGTCCTACCGAAAATCCCGTCCCACCACCCTTGGTGTGGCGAGATGAGACCTGCAAGCTTCTCACTAGTTGAGAGCCTCGATGATCTCATCAGAGAACTAGAGAAGGGTGATTTCTTTATAAAAAAAAAACGCGAGTTAGAGCTCTTTTTGAGCTTCCGCTCGGTGTGTTAAAACAGGAGTAAGACCGCTCAGGGAGATGTACTTCCTAAACGAGTTTGGCAGGTCATCGGAGCTTTCTGAATAGCAACATTGCCAAATCATTAGGGAACTGCTCAAAATCCTCGATGAGTCAGTTATCGA
This sequence comes from Ascaphus truei, assembly GCF_040206685.1. Lineage (NCBI taxonomy): Eukaryota > Metazoa > Chordata > Amphibia > Anura > Ascaphidae > Ascaphus > Ascaphus truei. Next base: position 171,521,996 of record NC_134484.1, read on the forward strand.
AGTTTACAGAATAGGTCCCTTTGACTGAAGATTTGTGTATTATTTGTTCCCATTTTTGCTTTCATGCCCTGGGAGTGTTTTGCGCCATTGTACATCTTGGAAAGTCTTCACTCAGAGTTGCATTACGCTCATGGGGTCCTATTTTATTTATGTGCAGCTTTTTCAACACTACCTTTATATTGTTGTGAAGTCACATGCGCTAAAAAACATTCTATCACATTGATAGTAGTATTTGTTTCTTCTTTAAAATGGATATCAGTCTTAACAGATTGCAAGAGTTCATCAGAGAATGAGTAACTTGTTCATTCCAAATAACGGAGTTGGAGAAGACTAGATACAGCCATAATTTAAATATATGCAGAATCAACAGCTGAAAGCAGACTGTCACAGTACGGGTAGCAGCCTCACATAATAAAGGTGAAACCTGACTGGCTGCCCCAATACTGTGTGTAATGGCCGCCTCTGTGAGGCTAATTTTGGCCTGAACGTAATGTATTTCGTGCAACCTTTTACAGATGAGAGCTATGTCACTGTGTGATATCTGAAAGAGGGAAAACTGTGTGTCTTGGGGAATGGGGATTGTATATTAAAACACCTTATTCCCTGTGGTAGTATGTTGCCCATGCAGTTAGTAAGGCAGCCAAGACCATTGTGTTTTGGACATTTCTCCTTGTGCAGAAACAGTAATTCACTTAGCTCGGCTGAATACAGACAAATGCTGGTTCGTTTCAGAGATTGGGAGCGGCTTGAGTACCTGGACAATGGTGAGTGGGGAAGGGCTGTGATTCAGGTTTGGGAACTGGTTTTCGACAGTGAAGAGCCTTTGTTCTCCCGAGACGCTGGAGGCGCCAACCCAGCAGGGGGTATTGGGCTGGCCAGGGGAGCCATTGCCGGGTCTGAACCCTGCAGGCACGATTCCCATTGGCCAGTTTGATTTTCCCGCTTGCTAGAACCTCACTGCAATAGGGATGGTTTAGAGTCCTTAAGCGGGCTAACTCCTCTGATTGGTGCAGCTGGACTAGCCCTCGTCCTCCAATTGGCTGCACCGTCACGATCCGTGTTCTGATTGATCGGCGGCCTCTGCTCCATGGAAAAGATAGGAGACCGAGGCCTATTAAAGGAGCATGCCCGATCAGAGTACCAGACATGTCAGAGAGAGTATGGATGGAGACGGTGACATCCCAATTGGCGGGCTATTAGAAATTGGAAGAATAGCACTGAAAAGCAGGACATGTAGCTGTTCAGGGCAAGCCTACCGAAGCAGGCCCCTGCACCTAGTTGAAGTTAGATTTTCCCCCCACAGGCCCCTGTTGGTGAGTGTAACACTGTGATTGTGTGATTTGTATGATTGCTGGCTTGCCAGAATAAACTTTTGTTTATTCAACTATTGTGTCCTGTCTGGGGATAGTGAACCGGTGGTAAAGGTGTTAAAAGTTCTGGTCAACCGTGACACGGACAAAATATAAAGTTGGAGAAAACCACGATGTTCAGTAGTATTTATTCATTACATATGTTCAATTAATTATAACATTTAGTCATATACAGCACACTTGTTGAGAAAATATGGCGAAAGGGTAAATCGACCAAATAGAGTACAATGTATGCATAATTATATGTACAGTATTATTAATGTGAGGAATTGGTTTAGAGATGTCATACTAAATCTGCATTATGTATGTAAGTCTTTATTTATATAGCGCCAAAAGTGTACTCAATGCTTCACAAAGACAATACAGCACAGGGTATTATAATAATAATACAATAAGCGCAGCAAAGTCTGACAATAGGAAAGGAAATCCCTGCCCCAGAGAGCTTACAATATAAGTGGTATGTTGGGAGACTTACAGAGACAGCAGGTGAGGGAATAAGTGCAGTAGATGGCAGTGCTTGGTCCCAATTGTTGGTAGGAGTGACTGAGTGTGGGAAAGTAGCCATGAGTCCAGGCTATTGTGATACTTCTTTTGCGATGTGGTTTTTATGGTTGGTCAGTATTAAATTAGATGGGTTAATACCATTAGAAGGGAAAGAGGTGGCATGGGGGTGTGGGTGAGAACAGATGTGTATATGACTGGGTCCAGGATTAGGAGAGATATCCCCAGCAGCAAGAAGGAGGAGTAGAGAGAGAGGAAGTGAATAGAGGACTTGTGGGGGTGCTTTTTATTGAGGGGTGTAGAAGTTGTTGGGAAAGAGCTGTGTAAATAGTGGTGCAGTGTTTGGGCACAGGCATAGGTTGGGGGGAGGAGCGATGAAGAAATGTGGATACGAGGGGAGTGGGTAAATTGGTGAGAAGAGAAAAGTTTACACAGGAGTGAAAAAAACTGCAAATAGGGAGGACATAATGAGAGGCAGGAGGTATTGGAGGATAAGGCTGAGTCCTTAGTGACTTCAGGTGTGCGGAGGCGTGCTGAGGCTGAGGGAAAGAGGGTGCTTTCCCTGGCCTTAGTTCACACGCCGTCCGGGGGCGGGCCAGTGACGTCACAGAGCTGGTTCGCCCTCATTGGGCGAACCGCTCACGTGACCGGCCCTGCGCTCCCGTGAGCGCTCAATTAAAAAATTATTGTCGGCTACGCTTCTGCACGCTTGCGGAAGCATGCGCGAGCCCCTGCTAAAGCCGCTCTCATTGCGGCTGCAGGGGCTTACTGACAAGCGTCAGCGCGGGTCAGCGCCTAAGCGCTGACCATGCCCGTGGCCTAAGAGTGGGAGTTGAAAAAAAGGTGCGTAAATGAGACCTGGCAGGGCAGTACAGCACTGAAGCTGCAGTTTAGATACTGCGTCTATCAATGTGTACAAATTGTCAGAGCATTTACAAAGTCAACTTCTCACAGTTTCAGGATTGTTGATGAAGGGCGGGGTCCAGTTCTTCTTGTAGCCTTTACCACCTATTGAACTCCAATATTAACTTCACAGACACTTTATATGTGACACTTAAGATGTTACACAGCCATATGGCACAATCAAGATAGACTAACAAAATAAACTCTAAACATATTCACTTGACTAATAATTAAGGGAGGGTTTTTTTCTACTCAGACAGACATACCAAGGAGTTGTTAATTAGATCAATTCTGTTGCAATGGGGGTTAAATTGATAGAATAATTCTACTCAGACAGACATACCAAGAAGTTATTCTACATGTACTTGGGTGAGGGTCTGGCATAATGTGTTTTCTTTGAATCCACAAGCATGTGGGTTCAGTTCATGTCTGGAAAACTTACAGTCTTTGGCAAATTCCCTTTTCCTCCCAAAAAGTTCATAGGATGTTCTTAAAATCAAGATGCATATCGAACTATAGGTTCCTTGTAAAAAAGACTTATAAAATAAAGAAAGATACTAGTGCTCTTAAATCCCACATTTTACAAGCATGTAACTGCTAGTTGCTCAGCTTGGTGAATTAGGAACATATCTGGTTTATTGGATGCTTATTATTGCAGCGTTTTCTGTTTCCTGATTACTGCGTTAGTGAGAATGTATTGAAAAGTGCACGAGTGGGAAATAAAAAAGTGACGTGTAAACATAACATCATCATGGTGCTGTCACTATGTCCGTTATCGGAAACCCCTTTATGATGGCACATACGTTTGATACTAGTTTTTCTGCAACTTTCTGCCTGGTTTTATCAGTTGCATTTCCAATGTGGGGGGTCACAATAACATTCTTCATGGTCAGCAATGGATGATTTCTAAAGAAAAAATAAAGTTGGTGTGTAAGTGCAACAGCATTGCAAGTGTAAGTCATTAATCATTAGAACCCACTAGCTTGGACATAATGTGAAAATAATAAAGTGTGAGAAGAGTAACATTTCCCACTTTTGGAAAAAATTCACAAAGCCATGAACACTGTTGTTCATGAATTCACGTTGTTCTCATTATTGATGCTAAAGTGAATACTTGACAAAACTTGAATGCTATAAAAGGCACAAGATTTAATCCTACTGGTTGTTCTGCTGTCAGTTATTTTGGCTCGTCTCAAGTAAGGCTACTGTAGTCCATTCTTCTCAATAAAACATGGAGAAAATAATTAATTCTGATCAAACTAACAATTTAGTCCCTTAAACCCCCCCCACCACACACATTTAAGATGTCTCTTCACTCTGTAGCAGTAGACGTACTGTACCGGCAGCTTTTATTCGAACACTTCCCGCACGGCAGGATGCGTGCGGGAAGCGTGGTGACGCGGCTTGTTGCGGCGCACTGTGACGTCACGTGACGCGCCCGGCTTCCCCGGCTTCCCCGACACCCCTGGAGTGTAAATTGAGGTAAGCGGGGGTGCGGGGAAGCAGAGGGGCAGAGCAGGAGCCGGGTTCGGGTCGTGAAGGGGGGCAAAAATGCGCCTGAAGTGGAGGGGGGGTGCGTGGTGGAACCGCGGCGGCGCGCGGTCTTGACTGGCGCCACCCGGAGTAGGCCCCGGCATGCCGCCGGCATTACATCGAATAAAAGCTGCCGGTACTGTATATGATGTTAAGTGATCCTGCGTTTTAACCAGTTCAACATTCTTAGGCCCAGATCCACAAAACACCCTTTGTGTGCCAGAGGGGCTGCAGCGCCAGCGTGCAACTGTCCCTCCGGCACAGGAGTGATCACATGATTGCCACATTACTGCTGATGGGAACGGAAGAGGTGGAGCCTCCTCTTCCATTCCCGTCCGGTGAGATCGCGTCCAGAGCTCCACGGAAGCTAAAAACAAACAAAAATCCCACATCGTTGTGTGGACCCAGGAATGCCAGACCTTATGATGTGGTAGCTATGTCAAGGGGCAATCAAGAGTCATGTCACATTAAGACCAACAGTGTATATTCAAAGAACAGTGACCCAACATTAAGCCATGTTTTCTCCCTTAAAGAGAATTGCGTTAACTAGAACGAGTGTTAGTGATAATGACATGTAAATAAGGCATTATCATAGCACCGTCATACCACCAAAATCGGTTAATTTTAACGTGGCGAGTTCACCAACATAACACTAAGTCATGCGTTACTCACACCCAGACCCTAAAATAAGGCCTTTTCATGTGTCTGGAAGGGAGTACCACCACAGTTACACATGATTTCAATAACAGGATTATTCCTATCTCCTCTGCTCTCTCTCTACTCCGGTGAAATCTTATCTATTTTTGGGTCTAGATTAGATCAACGCCAAGACATTTTTTCGGTCACGTTTTTGGAAGATAACACAATGTTGTTCTATATTAACAGGATGTTAGGCCTATGCAAATGAGTAATTCAGACTTTGCTTTCCATATAAATAGTCTGAGGATACCATGTTATGTTTACTCGGAACAGAACGTCCAATTTTCTTTTAGGTAACAGCACGTTATGAGTCCTGGTTTAACAGAGCATTATGGATCTGGCTCTTAATATTATACTAATTGCATGTTATCCTGAAAATCAGAATGCACTCGGTTTAGAGTTAAAAAAACAAGGCTAAGATCACCATTTCAAGATGACATGAGTCAGGCTGGCAGAACGATAAGCCGGAGACACCCAGCAGAAACAGGCATTTTATAGGATTCAATTTCCTAAAGCCAAAAAGAACGTACCTTGGAAGTGGTTCAGGATACGTGACATCTAAAGCCGCAGCTTTGATCCTCCTATTTGTAAGCGCTTCCACCAAAGCATCCTGATCAACTACCGGGCCTGTGACAATGATAATTATCATGATCATAATAATAATAATAATAATACATTTGAGCCTGTTTCCACTTTTATTAAATAACCAGTCTGTGACAGGGTGAATAAACGTCACCAGCCATTTACTTGGCAAACCTATGTTTAGGTTTGCAGTGCAGCAGTGACGAGGTTAAGTTTCAGTTGAGAGGGCTGCTTAATTAGTCTGATCCCAGCTGTCTCATCAAGAGGCTTTAAAAATACCAGGTGTGACAGAAACCAGGGGATGGTAATAAATTCCATATATAGGGCTCCCAGGATACTTAACAGTTTCTATCCTGTCTGGCCTGGGAGTGCAGCCTTATAATACATGCACTCCATCCCACAGTTTTGGGCAAGCGCTGGAACTGAGGGATTTCTGTCACCTGTCATGCTAATTAGAAATCAGGTATGTAAGACTGATTTCCTGTTTGCTCTTGTCTCTTCTCCAGAGCCTGGAAGGCTGCTGAACACAGTGGGGAGAAGCCCCTTCCCCACACAGGTTCAATTGTTCTATTCATTTGGCTAACTCTGCAAAAGTACCTTGTTTTGTTGTTGGAAAGTGGAAAAGCCACTTCCACCCTGAGTTAGGGAAATCTAAGTTAAGTTATCGCTCAGGTGAGCAGTTTTGTTTTGATGTGTTTTGTTGTATGCACTGTGGCAGTCTCAGTGCCTGGGACTGAATAAACCAGGCACAGCCTGTTTAAAGGAACAGTACGTGACGCCTCCTCATTTAACCTACCCCAAAAGACCGTGTTCTAACCGTCCCGGACAAGCAGCGGAGCCCCGGAGTAAGCTGTTTGTCACATATGGTGGAGAATGCGGGCAGAACACTAAAAGGTCTGGGGGTTAAAGAACTTAAAAAAAAAAAAAAAAAAAAAAAATTTTTTTTTCTCTCTCTCCAAACAAGATGGAAGACGTGGTGAGTGCGCTGGTACGCAATGTCGCTGTCCACAAAGACGCGAATGAAGCCCAGCAACAGGCGAGTGAAACCCAGCGACAGCTGTTAATAAACCAGCAAGAGACTAATGCAATCCTGCAACAGGCGAATGCAAACCAGCAAGAGACAAACCGCTTGCTGAGAGAGGAGCAACAGCGGTTCGCTCAGGGCTTACAGCAGGAAGTCGAGATCCTGAGGGGGACTATCAGTAACCTTCCACTGGCAGCGGCAGCCCCAGTTCCGAAAATGACCAGGGCAAGCCACTACCTTCAGAAGATGGGACCCTCGGATGATGTGGAAGCCTATCTTCTCACGTTTGAACGCACGGCACAGAGAGAGGGATGGCCAGAAGCTGAGTGGGCTGGTCTAATCGCACCCTTCCTAAGCGGCGAACCCCAGAAGGCTTACTTTGATCTAGAGCCAGCCGAAGCTAACGTCTATGCAAAATTGAAGTTCGAGATCCTCGCCCGCCTCGGCGTAACCACGGCTGTTCGCGCCCAAAGGTTTCACGCATGGTCCTTCACGATGGATAAAGCCACCCGAAGCCAGATGTATGACCTCATCCACCTCGCCCGGAAGTGGCTACAACCCGAGATCAACTCAGCAAGCCACATCGTGGAACGGTTGGTCATGGACCAGTTCTTGAGGAAACTTCCCTCTGCCTTACGCCATTGGGTCAGTCGGAGTGACCCCCACAATGCGGATGAGCTTGTGGCCCTCGTAGAAAGGTACAATGCAGCAGGAGAGCACCCGCAACCCACAGTCGTGGAGCAACCCCACTACCCGAGGTTCCAGGACTCTTCCAGAGACGGTAAAAGGGTACCGGGGTTAAGGGGAGCTGAAGAGCGGCGACCACCTTCACGCAGCACCAGCAACAGTGGTTCGCACACTAAGGGCAATAGCCAACATGGGGAGCCGGGAAAAGGCTCTAAGTGGGACACAGACTATGTACCTAAATGTGTAAATTGTCATGAGAGGGGCCACACAGCAAAAATCTGCCCACTAAATGATGAGCCCATGCAATGCAACAGCGTGGAACCTTATTCGCTGTTGTCCCAATGTATGCGCCCTAGCCCAGAGGACCCCTTGAATAACCATCTGTGGGCATTTGTAAAGGTTAATGGTAGGAGGGTTCGGGCACTTCTGGACTCTGGGAGCATGGTCACACTAGTGTCCGAATACCTCTTGCCCATTAAGAAGAAACAGGGAAACAGTTCACAAAGAATGGCAATTTGTTGTATACATGGGGATAATCATGAATATTCCACTGTTGATGTTTTTTTTGAAACAGAGTTTGGTTCTTTAGATTTCAAGGTGGGTATTGTACCCAAACTGGCACATGATGTGTTAATAGGGACCGACTTTCCCCATTTTCTAAAAATGTGGTCCCCCGCTCAGAATAGCGCCCAGAGTTCAATAGCGGACCATAACGAAGTATTAGAAGAAATAAATCCTTTCCCGTTTTCAGAAATGGAGGTTGACGAGGGCCCAAATAAGAAGGGGGAAAAGGAGGAGTGCTGTAAAATTCCCTTCCCCATCACTACTTTGGTAGGGAATACCCCAAATCAGGATGTTGATCAGACACTTACCACCCCAGAACCGGATAAGACCCTCGCTGACCTAGAGGTCAGTCCTGGGAGTTTTAAGAAGGCCCAGTGGGAGGACCCCACATTAGAGGTAGCAAGGGGAAATATACGGGACCTGAATAGTACTCTTGGCCAACCAGATAGGTCGCTTGCTTACCCCTACTTCGAGGTAGAGAACGACCTAGTATATCGGGTTGATAAAAGAAAATCAGTTACAACTAAACAATTGTTGGTACCACGGACATTCCGTAATGTAGTGTTACACCTCGCACATAGTCATCCATTGGGGGGACACCTAGGGGTGGAAAAGACAAAAGAAAAGGTTCTCCGAAGCTTCTATTGGCCTGGGGTTCTGGCAGAAATTACGAATTATTGTTCCTCATGCCCAGCATGTCAGATCACCGCCCCGTTCAAGGCGTACCGCAGCCCATTGGTACCCCTTCCCATAATAGAGGTACCATTTGACCGGATTGCTATGGATCTAGTAGGACCCCTAATAAAGTCTGCTAGGGGACATCAGCATATATTGGTAATATTAGATTATGCCACCCGATATCCGGAGGCAGTTCCCCTACGTAGCACCTCTGCCAAAAACATAGCAAAAGAGTTAGTAGTTCTGTTTTCCCGGGTTGGAATTCCTAAAGAGATTCTATCTGACCAGGGAACACCGTTTATGTCCCAAGTAACAAAAGAGTTATGTAAACTCCTAAAAATCAAGCATCTCAGAACCTCAGTCTATCATCCACAAACAGATGGTTTAGTGGAAAGGTTCAATAAAACCTTAAAGAGCATGTTACGGCGGGCGGTCGATAAAGATGGGAAAAACTGGGATTGTTTGTTACCGTACCTGTTATTTGCCATTAGGGAAGTTCCCCAATCATCCACAGGCTTCTCCCCGTTTGAACTATTGTATGGCCGACACCCAAGGGGCTTACTGGATATAGCCAAAGAGACTTGGGAACACGAGGTTACCCCTTACAGAAGTGTAATAGAGCATGTTGCCCAGATGCAGGACCGCATTGCTGCAGTCCTACCCATAGTGAAGGAACACATGGAGAAAGCTCAAGAAGCACAGAGGAATACGTATAATAAGGGTGCTAGGGTCAGAATTTTTTTTCCAGGTGATAGGGTACTAGTTCTGGTTCCCACCGTGGAAAGTAAATTCCTTGCTAAATGGCATGGGCCATATGAGGTCTTGGAAAGAGTGGGAGAAGTAAATTATAAGGTAAGACAGCCAGGTAGGAGGAAACCTGAGCAAATTTACCATATTAACCTACTCAAGCCCTGGAAAGATAGAGAAGTCTTGTCAACCCTAGTAACCCCAGGTCCGTCAGAGAGTCAAGAAACTGACCCAGAGGTTAGCATAGCTGAAACCCTGTCCGTTCATCAGAAACAAGAGGTTCAGAATTTAGTGAGCAGAAACAAAGAAATCTTCTCTACACAGCCAGGTAGAACTAGCGTAATTGAACATGACCTAGTCTCTGAACCGGGGGTCCGAGTTAACCTTAAACCGTACCGAATCCCAGAGGCCAAAAGAGAGGCTATAAGTTTAGAGGTTAAAAAAATGCTAAAACTAGGCGTAATTGAGGAATCCCAAAGTGGGTGGAACAGCCCTATAGTCTTAGTCCCAAAGCCAGATGGTACAACAAGGTTTTGTAATGACTACCGGAAACTAAACGCGGTGTCAAAATTTGATACTTACCCTATGCCCAGGGTAGATGAACTTGTAGAGAGACTGGGCAAAGCCCGATATCTCACAACCCTAGACCTAACAAAAGGGTACTGGCAGGTTCCCCTCACAGAAAGGGCAAAAGAAAAGACAGCCTTCTCAACCCCAGACGGCCTCTTTCAGTATAGGGTGCTGCCTTTTGGCTTACATGGAGCTCCCGCCACATTCCAAAGAATGATGGATAAAATTTTAAAACCACATGCTCGGTATGCTGCTGCCTACCTGGATGATGTGGTAATCCATAGTGAAGATTGGCAATCCCACCTTCCAAAGGTCCAAGCTGTGCTCGACGCAGTTCGGTCTGCTGGACTAACTGCTAACCCCGCTAAATGCACCATTGGTCTGGAGGAGGCCAAGTATCTGGGGTATTCTATTGGCAGAGGTTTACTCAAACCCCAAACACTCAAAGTGGAGGCGATACAAGGTTGGCCAAGGCCAGTTACAAAAAAACAAGTAAGGACCTTTTTGGGGTTAATTGGGTACTATAGAAGGTTTATTCCCAATTTTGCGACTAAGGCAACCCCACTAACCGACCTCACAAAAGCAAGAGGGCCACTTATGGTAAAGTGGTCCCCCGAAACCGAACAGGCCTTTAGAAGCCTGAAAGAAGCTCTCTGTGCCCAACCAGTGTTGGTCACACCTGACTTCTCCAAAGAGTTCGTAGTCCAAACCGACGCATCTGAGGTAGGGCTGGGGGCGGTACTCTCCCAGGAGTCTCAAGGTGAGGAACACCCCATCCTTTATTTAAGTAGGAAACTAAATCCCCAGGAGAAAAATTACTCCATAGTAGAGAAAGAGTGTCTCGCAATAAAGTGGGCTGTAGAGACGCTCAAATACTACCTGTTGGGGAGAAAATTCCGGTTGATCACAGATCATGCACCCCTTACCTGGATGTGTCAAAACAGGGAAAAGAATGCTAGAGTGACCAGGTGGTTCCTAAGCCTACAACCCTTTAAATTTTCTGTGGAACACAGGTCAGGGCACAAACATGGCAATGCTGACGGGTTGTCAAGGATGCACTCCCTAATATCCATGGTCGCTCATCCCTCAGGGTCTGAGCTGGGGGGGAGGATATGTGACAGAAACCAGGGGATGGTAATAAATTCCATATATAGGGCTCCCAGGATACTGAACAGTTTCTATCCTGTCTGGCCTGGGAGTGCAGCCTTATAATACATGCACTCCATCCCACAGTTTTGGGCAAGCGCTGGAACTGAGGGATTTCTGTCACCTGTCATGCTAATTAGAAATCAGGTATGTAAGACTGATTTCCTGTTTGCTCTTGTCTCTTCTCCAGAGCCTGGAAGGCTGCTGAACACAGTGGGGAGAAGCCCCTTCCCCACACAGGTTCAATTGTTCTATTCATTTGGCTAACTCTGCAAAAGTACCTTGTTTTGTTGTTGGAAAGTGGAAAAGCCACTTCCACCCTGAGTTAGGGAAATCTAAGTTAAGTTATCGCTCAGGTGAGCAGTTTTGTTTTGATGTGTTTTGTTGTATGCACTGTGGCAGTCTCAGTGCCTGGGACTGAATAAACCAGGCACAGCCTGTTTAAAGGAACAGTACGTGACGCCTCCTCATTTAACCTACCCCAAAAGACCGTGTTCTAACCGTCCCGGACAAGCAGCGGAGCCCCGGAGTAAGCCGTTTGTCACACAGGCTACACACACATGCAGGCAAGCTGGTCAAAAGATAGGACTGAAATGCTGAAGTAAGATTACTGCTACAAGGTCTGTTTTCAAAGTACATGTTTGATGAACTTTCTGTGTCCTGCATGCTGAAAAGAAGCTGTTTTGTTTTTGTATGCTGAAAAGAAGCTGTTTTGTTTTTGTGTGCTGTATAATAAGCCTTATAAGCCTTATCTAGAAACCCAGTGTGTGGTTGCATGTACCCTGCAACATATGGTGTCAGAAGTGCCGGGATATTGAGAGGCCCCTGCAGTTGAAGGGCCACATACACGAAAAAAAAATGCTAAAAAAAATGGAAGAATTTTTAAAAAAGTTTCTGTGTGAGCAGACAAGACTGTGCAGCACATGTGCAGCAGAGCAGAACACCCATCCATTAAGCAGAAACTCAGTACTACCTGCACAGCAACACTGTGATTGCAGTGTAATCAAGGAAAACAGTACACTTACACTGTGCTGGTGTGGGGCATTTATGGTTAAAGGTGATAGCTGTTTAACCCTTGGCACTACCTGACACTCTGGGCTTTGGGGAGTGAATTACTCACTGCCTCTGACTCTATAAGGTTGCCAAACTATCATCACTATCTACCTAGCACTCATGATAGAGTGGGATAATAGTTTAACCCTTTCATACACTCATACAGCAGAGCAGTACGCCCATTCATGAGCGGATATTTGGTATTACCTGTACAGCAACACAATGATTGCAGTGTAACTAGGGATAACAGTATATGAACTTTGTGCTTGGGGCATTTACCCCTTAGATTACCTCATTTTGACTGTGAATACGGTCGGGGTTAACAGACTACCAAGAAGGCATCTTCTATACTGCCACCACCACCACCAAATTACGAACTAGCTATCAGTCCTGACCCTGAATCACTCATATAGTGTCTATAACCAGGCATAGACTTGCAGTAAGCATTCCACACTCCGCTGTGCCAAACATGCGCTTGTATATCAGGTTTTAATTAGAAAGTTTTCTTGTTAACATTTAATAAAATTTATTTATTTTGAGCTCTACCCCCAGTGAGTGCATCTTGTAGGATTCTTTTCCTTGTTTCTCAGCAAAAAATTAATATGATTAATGTGTATTAATGAGGTAAATTTTAAATGAAAGGTATTATTGTTGAGATAATCAATAAATTCCCTCAGTGTAGAGTAGTCTCCCCTCCATATCAGAATGAGGTCGTCGATGTACCGACGATAGAAGATAATGTTATTGCGGAATGGATTAGTGACACCAAATATGTGAATATTTTCCCAAAAACCCATAAATAAATTCGCATAAGAAGGTGCAAAAGAAGTCCCCATAGCCGTGCCCTGTTTTTGAAGATAAAAGTGATGATCAAACAAAAAATAATTATGTTGCAATAAAAAAATAATGCAATCTAATAAAAATGTGATTTGTGGTGTATATAAATTAGAAGTGTTAAGAAAGTGAGTGACTGCTTGAATGCCTAGTTCGTGACTAATAATAGTATATAAAGATGCCACATCTAGTGTTACCCAGAAATAATTGTGACACCAAGTGATTTTGTTTAACATAGTTAATAAATGTGTTGAGCACAGGTCTGGTCTGCAGATCGCTGGGCAACCGCTTTGGCCCCGCTCCTCATAGGAGAAGCCCAGGCCTCATATCAGGGCCTCCCAGCAGATCAGGCAATGGACTACCAACAAGTAAAAGCCGCCATACTGGATCACTTAGGTCTGACCCCAGAGACCTACCGGCAGGCGTTCCGGAACCTGAAGTACACGCTAAGATGAGACCCCGGGTCCTCTCTCAGCGGTTATTGGACTTGTGTACTCGCTGGATACAACCCGAGGAGCGCACTAAGGAGGCAATTGATTGAGCAAGTTGTTTTGGAACAATTCCTGTAGAGAATACCCCCTTCCTCACGCTCTTGGGTAAAACACCATGCAGCTGGAACCCTAGCTTTGGCGGTCTGACTCGTTGAGAACTTCCTTGGGGCCGAGGATCAGGCGAGTGCCCTGGACCTGACGGATCCAACTTCACCGGCACTAGCGGACACTCAAAGAGGGAGATTGGAACAACGGGGAAACTACGGCCCCTCCATACGCAACCGCAAAGTGCCACAAAAGGAGCAGTCCTTCCAACAACGAAGAGGTCAAAATGCCGGGCACCGCCGAGACCCTCATCCCCTTCCTGATGTCAGCTCGTCACCAAATGAGAGGAACTTCCGAGGACGTCACCCACAGGACCCATCAGTCTCCAGTATCCAGTATCCAGTCAAGTATCTGGTCTCCAGTATCCAGTCCAGCGGAGTGCTATCCGCGGCACCCTCCTTCGAGGGAACCCTCTCCATGTTCCGCCTGCGGAGAACAAGGCCACCGCCATGAGGACTGTCTTCAGATGGATTGTTCCTTCAGCAGGACAGTCGCCTCGGCCTTCCCCAGAGGAAGTTGCAAACCCTGGTTACTTCCAGTCCAGATTGGGGGTAAAACCGTCCAGGCCCTTGTAGATTCAGGCTCTGGAAAAACGCTGGTCTTCCGGGAACTGTTACCGCCTGACGTGCTTTCCTTTGACTCCCCATGGAGTATAGAGTGTATACACGGCGATGTAAAATGGTATCCAACGGCCAAAATCCTGCTACAGATAAAAGGTCAGGAGGCCAGGATCGAAGTAGGAGTCGCTCCTTGGCTCCCTGCCCCCGTTGTGCTCGGCCGTGTCTGGCCTTTATTTTTCAACCCTAATGGCTCCAATCTCTCAGGAGGAGCCTCATTCTCTGGCTCAGGAGAAACCTGGTAAACTGTTCCCCTTCTCGGCAGACCTGTTTCCCAGTAGACACCGGGTTCCAAAGTCTCGGAGGCAAAGACGCTATGAAAAACAGGACTGGTTGCAGAAATCTGGGACTCAAGGAAGCCATACTAATAGCCAGGAGTCACAAGTGATGGCTGGGAATGGCCAGAAAGAGGGACATATAGGTCCTGGGAATTTACTAGAGCTATACCTCCCTGATTTTCGCCAGACAAAAAGGGCAGACCCAGTCCTTGCCAGACAATATGATAAAGTGGTAAAAATTGATGAACGGATATTGAATGCACAGGGTGTGATAGTATTCCACCATTTTGAATTGTCAAATGATATCTTGTATAGGGTGAATAGGCAGACACAAAAAGGGGAGGTCACCAGACACATATTGGTTCCCAAGGCGTTTGTTAAATCTGTATTCACCCTAGCCCATACTGTCCCTTGGGGTGGTCACCTTGGTAGGGATAAAACCTTGGACCGTATTTCGTCTCGATTGGCCAGGGATACATCGTGATATTGCTAAGTTATGTGCGGCATGTCCTGAATGCCAGCTAACTAGTCCGAAGGGACAAAAACCAGCCCCCTTGCTTCCCCTACCCTTGGTGTCAGTTCCCTTTGAGAGGATTGGAGTAAACTTGGTAGGACCTCTAGAACCTTCTGCGAAAGGACACAGGTTCATTCTCATAATAGTTGACTATGCAACAAGATATCCTGAGGCGTTCCCCCTGAGGACAGAAACGGCGAAGCAAGTAGCCAAGAAATTGTTGTAGCTGTTCTCACGGGTTGGACTTCCCCAGGTTATGATGACAGACCAAGGTACAAATTTTATGGCAAAACTAATGCAGGATGTCTTAAAACTACTAGAGGTCAAGTCTGTTCGGACATCGGTCTACCATCCACAGACTGACGGATTAGTGGAAGGATTTAATCGAACGCTAAAAGGTATGCTGAGAAAATTTGTAGATTCAGAGAAGAGAGCCTGGGAGGAACTTCTCCCTTTTCTGCTTTTTGCCATGTGGGAAGTTCCCCAGGCCTCCACGGGATTCTCTACATTGGAATTACGGTATGGCCGCCAACCCCAGGGTATCCTAGACCTCCTAAAGGAGTCCTGGGAGGAACAGTGGTCCCCTTCTAAGAATACCCTGCAATATGTATTAGACCTTAGGAAGCGCCTAGATGTGTTTGGACAGTTTGCCAGGGAGAATCTTAGATCAGCCCAGGACAGTCAGGAGAGACATTACAATCAAAATGCTCGCATGAGAGTGTTTCACCCTGGGAGACCAGGTGATGTTATTGTTACCCAGTTGTGAGAGCAAACGCCTAGCCAAATGGCAGGGCACATTTGAAGTACTCCGCCGCACGGGTGATGTGGATTACGAGATCGCTCAACCAGGGTCCAGGAAGGGTAAACAAATTTACCATGTGAATTTGCTGAAACCCTGGAAGGTGCAGCGGTCTCTATTCATCCACCCGGTGGAGGAGGAAACGGACCTGGGTCCTCAGCCCCCACGGGGGAACATCATTGGTGACGAACAAATCCCAATGGGTAGCCAATTGTCCCCTGAACAAAAAGGGGACTTGTTAGAAATATTTACACAATTCAATTATGTTTTTTCTGATTTACAAGGTGCAAACTAATTTAGTTTCACATAGATAGCGACAGCACCTGGGGTGAAAGTGCGTTCTTGTCCTTACAGGGTGCCTGGAAGCCGGAAGGCCCTGGTAGAGAAGGAGGTACAAGAAATGTTACACTTAGGCGTGATTGAGGAATCATGCAGTGGCTGGTGTAGTCCACTAGTTATGGTCCCTAAACCCGATGGGAAGGAAAGATTTTGTGTGGACCTCCGAAAGGTCAATGCAGTATCCAAGTTTGACGCATATCCGATGTCAAGGGTGGACGAGTTAATAGATGTCCTTGGTAACATGGAATATATATATCCATGCTGGATTTAACAAAAGGATACTGGCAAATATATTTGGAGGAAAAGTCCAAGTGCAAAACAGCCTTTGCCACTCCCATGGTTTTATACCAGTTTGTGACAATGCCATTTGGACTGCATGGAGCCCGAGCCAAATTTCAGAGACTCATGGATAAAGTGCTGAGACCTCATAGGTCTTATGCCACAGCCTACCTAGACGACATTGTCATTTATAGTAGACACTGGCAGGCCCATCTAAATAGGCTGAAATCGGTCCTCAAAGAGAGGCAGGGCTCACAGCCAACCCTAAGAAATGTGCCTTAGGTAAGGCGGAAACCAAGTACTTAGGGTATGCAGTGGGAGGTGGAAAAGTAAGGCCATTAGCCGACAAGGTAGCTGCCCTGAAAGAAGTTCCGACCCCACAAACAAAGACGCAGGTACGCTCTCTGCTGGGTTTAGCAGGGTACTATTGGCGGTTCATCCCCAACTACTCGGAAGTTGCAGCCCCATTAACGTACCTCAAAAAAGTGGTATGGTCAAGGGAGTGCCAGAGAGCCTTACAGGATATAAAAAGGTGTCTATCAGAGGGTCCCGTCCTTAGAAGCCCAGACTTTAACAGGCCTTTTGTAGTGCAAACGGATGCATCAGAGATAGGGCTAGGGGCAGTGTTGTCACAACAGTTTGAGGGAGTGGAACATCCAATCCTTTTTCTCAGTAGGAAATTGTTCCCGAGGGAAAAAAACTACTCAGTGATTGAGAAGGAGTGCCTCGCAGTAAAGTGGGCAATCGAGGCTTTGAGGCATTACCTGGCAGGAGTCCATTTTACGTTGGTAACAGACCATGTTCCATTAAAGTGCTTAAATACTATGAAGGACTCCAATGCTAGACTGACCAGGTGGTATATGGCCCTCCAACCCTTCTCATATAAGATTCAGCACAGGCCTGGAAAAGAAAATGCAAATGCTGATTTATTTTCTAGAGACGGGGTGGATGGTCGGGCTTCAGCCGTGCGTGGCCCCAGCCACACACTAACAGGGGAGGAATGTGACAGGGTGAATAAACGTCACCAGCCATATACCTGGCAAACATATGTTTAGGTTTGCAGTACAGCAGTGACGAGGTTAAGTTTCAGTTGAGAGGGCTGCTTAATTAGTCTGAACCCAGCTGCCTCATCAAGGGCCTTTAAAAACAAAAGGCTACACAAACATGTAGGCAAGCTGGTCAAGAGATAGGACTGAAATGCTGAAGTAAGATTACTGCTACAGGGTCTGTTTTCAAAGTAGATTTTTGATGAACTGTCTGTGTCCTGCATGCTGAAAAGAAGCAGTTCCGTTTTTGTGTGCTGTATTTTTAAGGCTCAATAAATAAGCCTTATCCAGAAACACTGAGTGTGGTTGCATGTACACTGCAACACAGTCCATGTTTAGGTACAAAATGAGTTCTTCTGCCTGTAAAATAAGGACATTTAAATAAACAGGGACGTTAGTGTATAATTGCTCTAAAAAGAAAGCTTTAACAAAAAAAAATAGTTTTATCGAAAATCAAATAATCCTAAAATATTTCCAACACTTTGGGCCACATGCAGTAAGCGCCGATAAGGCGTTTTTCGCCATTTTTTGCCCTCCCGATTCAGTAAGCGCCAATAAGTGGGAATTATCTGCAAGTTTTGTTCCCGATAAAACTTATCGGCAGCCGGCTGCCGATAAGCCACTTATCGGCACTTTTTGAACTCGGCTGAATTCAAGTAGCCCCGATCAGCTTTTCGCTGCTGATCGGCACGCCAGAATGGAGAGTTTTTCGGGAATCCAGCCCGCCAACTAAAGTTGGCAAGTTGGTGGAGGAGAAGCATCGGCAAGGGCGACACATAGACAAAATCAGGCCTTTTTCCTATCTGTGATTGATGCCGGGGTCTCTGGAGCTGATACCCGCACCGGAGCCCCCCGGCATGCATCCGAGGCAGGAAAAAGGCATGTACAGCCCACTTCATTACCTTAGCGGCTAACCGCTAAGGCAATGAAGGGGTTAACCCACCGTGCCAGCTTTATTGTGGGTAGCGGGGGTGGGTGAAGGGGGTATTTGGCCCTTGTGGTTTGTTTAGGGCTTGCGGGGGGGTTGCGGGTACACTTAACCCCTTCACAACCGTAGCAGTTAATACCGCTATGGTCATGAAGGGGTTAAGGCCTCCCGCTACCCACCCGCAAGCCCTAAACAACCACTGTTGGGGCTAATATCCCCTTCACCCACACCCGCTACCCACAATAAAAAATAATCACACACAGCAGCCCCACACTAAATAAATAAATAAATATTTCTAAATAAATAAATAAATAAATGAATATAAATAAATAAATGAATATAAATAAATAAATATAAATAAATATATATATATATATATATATATATATATATATATCCCCAAAAACCCCTATAACCCCTAACATACACATATATGCACATCAATGATACTATAGGCCGGCGGGGGCCCTCGGGTGTTACCCGCAGGCCTGCAGTACCAATTATGTGCACCCCATAAATTAATGTCAAAACACATACATACTTATAAAGAACCCCCCCCCCCCCTTAACACATACAGTATAGTAATGGCCACAATTACTATTATCCACAAATGGATAATAGTGAATGTGCCCATTTTAAATACATAAATACCAATCAATACATTAAATACATATAGTACTCACCCATGTCCGGCTGCCATGATGAAGGCCATCCTCCTCTTCATCCTGCCCATGGCCCCTCCGCTGCTGCAAAACATACACAAGAATAAAAACATCCAATGTAATGTCCCCTAACCCCTTAATCACCTTAGCGGTTATTAACCGCTACAGTCATTAAGGGGTTAACCCACCCTCACCCACCACTCAGGAAGCCTACATACCCTCCCACACTAACCCCCCCACCCCGTGAGGCCTAACCACCCTCACCCACTACCCACAAGGGAGGCCTACCCACATACCGTTGGGGAAAATACCCCCCTCCACCCCCAGTACCCACAATAAAAACAATACACAGCCCCACAATAAGCATCATTCTATTTATTAAATACATTACCCACCCCCTGTGCCCCCCCATAAATACATGATTTATCCTTTTACAAACAGGGTTCATAACACAGCCCCACGCGAGTCCCCGGAGGGCTGGCGGGGCACCTGACAGACCTACAGGGTACCAGCAGCTCGTTTCAAACAGGTTCTGGAGGCCTGTTGGTGGGTCCCGCCAAGCGCCATAACCCCCAGGTGGTCTCCTTGGGTCACAATTGTGTCCCCACGGTAGGCCCGCGGATGTCTGGGAGCCCCGGGTCAGACCCACCGGTGTCTGTGGGGCCTCGTGTGGTTCCCACAGGGGTCTGGGGAACTCACGAGTGCTCACTACAGGTCTGCGGTGCCCCCACAGATGTGGGACCACCGCTTCATCCCCGCACCTATGGGTCCGCGGTGCCCCCACGGATGTGGGACCACCGCTTCATCCCCGCAGACTACGGGTCCGCGGTGCCCCCACAGATGGGAGGCCACCGCTTCATCCCCGCAGGTGTCACCCATGGAACCACCAGCCTGATACCCGTGAGATACCCGAGGAGACCGCAGGTGGTCTCCAGAGGTCTCATGCAGAACCACGGAACAAACCCTGAATGTAAACAAAATAAACCTGGCCTATACATTCAATACATAACCCCCCCCCCCCCAACACCTACAGTACAATAATGTGCAAAATAACTATTATCCAGATAGGGATAATAGATTATTTGCCCATTATTAAACACATTAACTAGCATATTCAAATAAATAAAGTACTACTGACCTCATCAATAAGAAGCCCCCGTCGCCAGCAACATCCTGGTCTTTCGTTGCCCACAAAATACATAGCCAATACAAAGCCAATACATTGCAATTACATTCAGATATCAATTAACCCCTTAAACACCTTATCGGATAATAACCGCAAAGGTAATTAAGGGGTTAAGCCACACTGGCCCGATACCCACCCTTCACCCATGAATTTGTACAGTGGCTTCATCATGCAACTATATATACATATATCCGGCTGATGACCACACATGATGAACCAATATACAAATAAATGTAGAAGGGTTATCAAAAACATGCTCTACTGCAAATACCACTTCTCCATACAGACACAGTACAATAAAATCATATTTCATAAAAAAAAACAATCTCATCTTCAAATCAAAAGCCTCAAATGCCAATCAAAAGCCTCAAATGCCAATCAAAACATTGCATTTACATTGTATACATGATGCATACAATCTACGCACCATGTACACTCTGCCAATGAATGTTAACAATAACATATTCCAAACAAAATACCAATACATCCAAACAAGTATACTATTTAAACCAATCAAGTCACCATAAATCAATTAGCATTCATTAATCAAATCACTAAACAATTTAAATTCCATCCATAACAATGAAAAAATTAACTATTTCAATCGTTAAACAGAACAAGTTACCATCAGACAAAATCTAAGTACCAAAAAGAATACAATATACAAAAGCAAGCCTCACCATTACCTAAAGTACACCATACAAGACCAAAAATTACATCTATCTAATTCTAAAATACATTACACACATATATACTGAGTTAAGTTATGGTGAGTAAAAAAAGTGACAAAAACCCTCCATCACTTTTTTTACTCACCATAACTTAACTCAGTATTATGGTATACCCCATCCCTTAGCTTCTTTGCATACCCAGTCAATCAACCCCACACTAATGAGACCCATTAAGGTCGAAACAGATGTCTGTGGGTGGTTTTCTGGGTATGCACCTTAACCCTGGATGTGCTCAAAGCTGTGACCATGCAGCAAGCTTAAGCCTATAGTGAACCATGTTAAAAATGGTTTTTGAAGCAAAAAGTGGCACTGCGTGCTCATTTGCATGTCATTTCCCAGAATGCCTTGCTGCAGTGGAAGTGCTGTGTGCTGGGTGATAATGGTGAAGGGCGGGGTTGCAGACCTGCCTTAGACAGGCAGATTAGCATACAGTTATATTTGCATATTTGCATATATATATATATATATATATATATATATATATATATATATATATATACACACACACACACATGATGAACCAATATACAAATAAATGTAGAAGGGTTATCAAAAACATGCTGTACTCCAAATAACACTTCTCCATACAGACACACTACAATAAAATCAATTTCCTTTAATAATCCTATCTGATCTTACAATCAAAATCCTCAAATGCCAATAAAAAACCTCAAATGACAATCAAAACATTGCATTTACATTGTATATATGATGCATACAATCTATGCACCATATACATTCTGCAAATGAATGTTAACAATAACATTCAAAACAAAATACCAATACCTCCAAACAAGTATACTATTTTAACCATTCCAGTAAACATAAATCAATTAGCATTCATTAATGACATCCCTAAACAATTTACATTCCATCCCTAACAATTAAACAATTAACTAATTCAAGCGTTGATCAGAACAATTTATCATGTGAAAAAATATAAGTACCAACAAGAATACAATATAGAAAAGCAAGCCTCACCCTGACCTAAAGTACACCATACATTAGCAACAATTACATCTATCTAATTTTAAAATACATTATACACACATTTAAGCATAGCAGCATAGACAAATTAATTTAAAACACAGCAAATCAAGCTTTTAAAACAACATCATTTCTTACCCTGTATGTATATATCTCTCTAGACATACATACATACATACAGTGGCAAGAAATTATAAGCAAAGAATTAAAAATATACACATGTTAAAAACCTTTAAAAACAAAAATCAAGTTAAATAACATACATTTATTTAGTTCACTTACCATTACTTGACCCCACCGTTTCCCATTGAACAGCTTACTCACGAACCAATCCACGCATAGGAACCCATAAAATAATAAACCATAAAAAAATAAACATTACACTAAAAATCCAAATCAATCCACGGGTTTTCTATTTGTAATCCATCTTCATCTGTATTCTTCTTTCTTCTATCTTCTTCCGGGGTCTTCTTCCCATCTTCGGCCACGCCCTGGCCTTCTTCTTCTGTAGGAGGTCCTTCCTCCTCGGCGTCTGGCTTCAAAATGAGACGACATAGGCTTTTAAAGGCCTATGATGTCACATTTTCGTCATGGTTCCCATGGCCCTGATTGGGCCTTGAAAACCATGTGTTTTGGTCGATAAAAAAAAATGATGACGTCACTTAAAGGCAATGAAAGCACAGCCAATCAGAATGGTACAGTAGCCAACCAGAGCGTGGGAAGTCTATCCCTACTCTGATTGGCTCTAGTACCATGTGACAGGCTTTCAATTACGTCACATCCGTTCTCCCCCAAGCCTCTGTCACATGGTATACTATAGCCAATCAGAGTTGGGATGGAGTTTCCATGCTCTGATTGGCTACCGTACCATGTGTGGACGGCCATGGTTCTTTTAATGACGTCATCTTAAAGGCAATTGAAGCAAAGCCATTCTGATTGGCTGTGCTTTCATTGCCTTTAAGTGAACGTCATAATTTTTTTTTATCGGCCAAAACACATGGTTTTCACAGCCCAATCAGGGCCGTGTGAAACATGACTAAAATGTGACGCCATAGGCCTTTAAAAGCCTATGTCGTCTCATTTTGAAGCCAGACGCCGAGGAGGAAGGACCTCCTACAGAAGAAGAAGGCCAGGGCGTGGCCGAAGGCGGGAAGAAGACCCCGGAAGAAGATAGAAGAAAGAAGAATACAGATGAAGATGGATTACAAATAGAAGACCCATGGATTGATTTGGATTTTTAGTTTAATGTTTATTTTTTTATGGTTTATTATTTTATGGGTTCCTGTGCCTGGTGGATTGGTTCGTGAGTAAGCTGCGCAACAGGAGTCGGTGGGGCCAAGTAATGGTAAGTGAACTAAAGAAATGTATTTTATTTAACTTGTTAATTTTTTTAAAAGGTTTTTTAACATGTGTATTTTTTTTTGTGGTATATCATTTCTTGCTACTGTATGTATGTATATATGTCTAGAGAGATATATACATACAGGGTAAGAAATTATGTTGTTTTAAAAGCTTGTTTTGATGTGTTTTAAATTAATTTGTCTATGCTTCTATGCTTTATTGTGAGTTTAAAGTATTTTAAAATTAGATAGATGTAATCCTTGGTATTGTATTGTGTGTTTGAGGGAGGTCAGGGATAGCCTTGGTTTTAAAGTTTGTATTCTGGTTGGTACTTATATTGTTTCACAGGCTAAATTGTTCTGCTCCAGGCGTGAATTAGTTAATTGTTTCATTGTTCGGGATGGACTGTCAATTGTTTAGGGATGTAAATAATGATTGCTAATTGATTTTTGTTTACTTGATTGGTTAAAATAGTTAACTTGTTTGGAAGTGTTTTGTATTTTGCTTGCAATGATATTGCTAACATTCATTTGCAGAATGTATATGGTGCATAGATTTTATGCATCATTTATACAATGTAAATGCAATCTATTGATTGTCATTTGAGTTTTTTTATTGGCATTTGAGGATTTTTATTGTAAGATCAGATAGAATTATTAAAGGAAATTGATTTTATTGTAGTGTGTCTGTATGGAGAAGTGTTATTTGGAGTACAGCATATTTTTGATAACCCTTCTACATTTATTTGTATATTGGTTCATCATGTGTGTGTATCTCTCTCTCTCTCTCTCTCTCTCTGTATATATATATATATATATATATATATATATATATATATATATATAGTTGCATGATGAAGCCACTGTACAAATTCATGGGTGAAGGGTGGGTATCGGGCCAGTGTGGCTTAACCCCTTAATTACCTTTGCGGTTATTATTCGATAAGGTGTTTAAGGGGTTAATTGATATCTGAATGTAATTGCAATGTATTGGCTTTGTATTGGCTATGCATTTTGTGGGCACCGAAAGACCAGGATGCTGCTGGCGACGGGGGCTTCTTATTGATGAGGTTAGTAATACTTTATTTATTTGAATATGCTAGTTAATGTGTTTAATAATGGGCAAATAATCTATTATCCTTATCTGGATAATAGTTATTTTGCACATTATTGTACTGTAGGTGTTGAGGGTGTGTGTGTGTATGTATTGAATATATAGGCCAGGTTTATTTTTTTACATTCAGGGTTTGTTCCGTGGTTCTGCGTGAGACCTCAGGAGACCACCTACGGTCTCCTCGGGTATCTCACGGGTATCAGGCTGGTGCTTCCACGGGTGACACCTGCGGGGATGAAGCGGTGGCCTCACATCTGTGGGGGCACCGTGGACCCGTAGTCTGCGGGGATGAAGTGGTGGTCCCACATCCGTGGGGGCATAGCGGACCCATAGGTGCGGGGATGAAGCGGTGGTCCCACATCCGTGGGGGCACCGCGGACCCGTACTGAGCACTCGTGAGTTCCCCAGACCCCTGTGGGAACCACCCGAGGCCCCACAGACACCTGTGGGTCTGACCCGGGGCTCCAAGACATCCGCAGGCCTACCGTGGGGACCCAATTGTGGCCCACGGTGACCCAAGGAGACCACCTGGGGGCCATGGCACTTGGCGGGACCCACCAACAGGCCTCCAGAACCTGTTTGAAATGAGCTGCTGGTACCCTCTAGGTCTGTCAGGTGCCCCGCCAGCCCGCCGGGGACTCGCCTGGGGCTGTGTTATGAACCCTGTTTGTAAAAGGATAAATCATGTATTTATGGGGAGGCACAGGGGGTGGGTAATGTATTTAATAAATAGAATGATGTTTATTGTGGGGCTGTGTATTGTTTTTATTGTGGGTACTGGGGGTGGGGGGGGGGGTTTCCCCAACGGTATGTGGGTAGGCCTCCATTGTGGGTAGTGGGTGAGGGTGGTTAGGCCTCACGGGGTGGGGGGTTTGTGTGGGAGGGTATGTAGGTGTCCCGAGTGGTGGGTGAGGGTGGGTTAACCCCTTAATGACTGTAGCGGTTAATAACCGCTATGGTGATTAAGAGGTAAGGGGACATTAGTTTGGATGTTTTTATTCTTGTGTCTGTTTTGCAGCAGCGGAGGGGGCATGGGCAGGATGAAGGTGAGGATGGCCTTCATCGTGGCAGCCGGAAATGGATGAGTGCTATATGTATTTAATGTATTTATTGTTGTTTATGTATTTTAAATACACAGGGGGTGTATGTTGTTTATTGCAATGTATATTGGGGGCAAATGTCCCCAATAAACATGCTATTCTGCCTTAACCCTTCATTGCCTTAGTGGCTATCCGCTATGGTAATGAAGCAGCATTTATGTATTTTAATAATATTGTGCGGGAGCAAGGGGTCCCCTGAGCTGAACCGCATTGATTTGTGGCTCAGAGACCCCCTGCTTCCCGAGTTACAGGCCCCGGTTTGGGGCACCGGTGCCAGTGTCGCCGCCATATTTATAGCGGACACGGCGCGAATGGGACGCTATAAAGATGGCGGCGACACTGCCACCCGATGACACATTCCGGGGCCTGTAACTCGGGAAGCAGGGGGTCGCTGGTCCACAAAGCAATGCGGTTCAGCTCAGGGGACACCCTGCTCACAGTACACTATTATTAAAAATACATTCATGCTGCTTCGTTACCGTAGCACATAGCCGCAAAGGTAAGGAACGAGTGTTTATTGATATGTGTGTTTTACTGATAGTGTAGATGTGCAGAGGGTCTCCGGAGCTGAACCGCTTTGGTTTTAGGTCCGGGGACCCCCTGCTTCCCGAGATACAGGCCCCTTTATGGGGTGCCGCGGTATCCCTCTGCTTTGTTTACATTCCGGGGTCACATGATCGGGACCTTTAAATGCAGAAGGATACTGGCACCTCATAAAGGGGCCTGTATCTCGGGAAGCAGACGGTCCCCGGACCTGAAACCAATGCGGTTCAGCTCCGGAGACCCCCTGCACATGTAAAAAGTTGTTTATAAATACTTTATATTTTGCCGATGTTGGGGCAGAGAGAGCGGCTGGTCTCTCTCTGCTGCAAACACCTATTGGCAGAAAAGGCCTATCGGAAGGTTATCGGGAGCCAGGCTGTATCGGCACAGGCTCATCGGCAGTTTTGCTTTCGCAGTGATTCGGCAGGGATTGGCATGGATTCGGCCCTTACTGAATACTGCGAGGGCAAATCGCCAAAATAAGGCCTATCGGCAACACTTGCCGAAGAGATTGTTTCGGTGCTTACTGCATGGGGCCCTTTGTTTTAATTTATCCCGTAATATCATATTTCCAGCACCTATTCAATGAATAGCACTACTTTTACTGTACTTCCAATGATCGGAAACCATTTTATTTGTTCCACAAAAAGCTAAAAAAAACAAACAAAAAAACACTTGTGCCAAGATGCCATCAACAAAAATATGATTTTTATAATTAAGTAGGCTAATCGCAGTTTCCTGATTACAATAAATTGGAATTATTTCCAACTTAATGTAAATGACACTGATGCTAAGAGAATCCCTTATTACTGGTGTGTATAAAGCGAGGTGTTTGTACATTTATTTTGCCTTGTGTATTCGCCTGAGATTTGGGGAGGAGCAGAAAGAGAAAATGAGGCATTAGGTAACGCACATATTATAATGTGTCAAATTCTATATCTATATCAATAAGTATAGCACCAATCACAGCAAGGTAGTAGGTATATATACCGAGCTGTCAGTACCCATAAGCCACTCCTGAAGAAGACGTCATCACGTCGAAACGCGTCGAGTCGGGCTTCCGCCGCCATCTTGGTAGAGGAGGGAAAGAAGCAAGGGAACTCTCACGATCCTCAGCTCCGGCGGGAAGTGACGTCACGATCCGGAAGTGACGTTCGCGGACGCCGCCAGCGGGTAGAAGCAGACGAGACGATCTATGCTGCATCTGAGAAAATATCCCCAATGCTGTATTTCCTTCTAAAGCCGTAAGCCTCCAATTGTCATACTTATTAGATAAAGTTTATTTCCATCTACACTATGGCTGTTTTCTATTTTTCCAAGATGTGCTGACCCATATACCAAACCTCCGGAACGAGCTGCATCACAGAGTACTATTGACTCACATGCTTATATTCCTGCTACTTTTGTGAGTAGGAACTCGTTATTCACTTTCACTTTTTATTGTTTTTTACAATATTACACTATCCACTGTTTTTTTCTTTTTATGTGCATACGGCGACGCTCCCCTAGAACTTCTTCTACACCATTGCTGCAAGACTTCTGGAACAGTCTTTTGTCGGGGTCGAGTGATAATTTGTTTTTGCCTTTATTTCACTGTTATTAATATAATTCACTGTTTATTATTTGTATTTTGTTATCACTGCATAATTTTTGCATAAGATTTCACTTTCACTGCTTGTGGTGCAGTAAAGCGCCATCTAGTGTTTTTTTACATTATCTGGTTGGTTTCAATCTAGATAGGCAGCACTGCTCACCATATACAATGGAAACTATGGATACCAACAATAGTTTCTCTAATGTATTTTCTAGGAGACTCCTGAGAAATACAGATTTTCTTAGTATTCTCAAAAAAGAGAAAAGTCCCCCCAAAGGAGAGGAACAAATCTTAAATACAGAATTTGAAATACTAGAAAAGTTATTTACAAAAGATATAAAAAAATGGTGAGATTTTACGTTCTTGGAACAATACAAATTGTGTGATAGGATACCGAGATGTCTTAGATTGAAGAAAAATCCTTCTATGGATCTTGAAGATAAAGAATTTCTAGACAAAAGGTACCATATACTAGAAAAGAGTTCACAAGATTTAATTGATTTAATCATTGAGCAACAGAAAAAACATCTTTTACAAATAGATAAGGAGATCAATGAAAGTAAACTCAGAATAGGAGAATTAACTGAAACTCCATTATTTAAAGAAAAAGATAAGATTCTTCAATCTAAGCTAGATAAACTGGAAGAGGAAATTATTTCTAATAAAGTGGAAAAATTTAACAGAGACGAGGAGGACTACAAAGATGGCCCTCCCCGCAAAACTACACCGAACCTTAGAAAAATTTATGTCCCAAAAAAAGATATTAAAATTGATCAAAAAGAGGATAATGCACAACAACCTGGAACTAATTCCCTAAATGTAAAAACCTATACACACACGGAAAAAAAGACAAAGGGGAATCATCATAAGTCTAAAGAAAGTCACTATTCCTCAGAAAGGGAAAATGGGAGATTTGAACGCAAAAAGTCACCCCCAAGACGTGCCGACAAACATCCCAAACCCAACTCAATTAGAGAAAAAGAGGAGAAAAGTGACATTGAAGATTCAGATGATGAAAAAGGTAACACATATAAGGTTACCTCTAGGGAACAAAAGAAAGAACAATTTTTTTCTAAGTATACCAACAATAAGAGTGATTTTTTAGGAGAGGGGGGGTCCTCAAACAGGTATCACCCATTGAGGGAAACAGAACCCCCCACAGGGAAGAAACACACCAAAAAGAGAGAAAGAAACGAGGAAAACGAGGAAAGAGAAGAAAAGGAAATAAGAAAAATACAAAGAAAGTAATAGATACACAAAACATTTTTAATTTGAGCTCTAGAGTTTTAACTACACCTGAGAAAACGATTATATCGAAAGGTTTAAAATTTGCACCGACAACAGGTCCTAATACTTTTGGTTTATTTGTTGATGCACAACGATTTTTACGTAAATTAACACTTAAACGGTTTTTTAAATCAAAAGAAGTAGAGATTAAAACTAGTGACAATATGAAAAAAGATCTACCAAATCTCTCCAAGATTGAATTAAACAATCATAATATTGTTCACTCAGGTTTGAAAAGACCTTCCAACTTCTATCCCGGATTTTGTAAAGGGAGGAATTTGGAGGTTTTCTCTGAACTAATCATAAAGGATTTTGAAAAACTGTCTACAAATAATTCATCGTTTAATGATAACCTTTTAAAAACAGAAAGAGATGCTTTAAAACACCTAACTGAAGATAGAAGCATAGTTTTTAAACAAGCTGACAAAGGGGGAGGGGTAGTCATCCTTGACAGGGATGATTACCTAAAAGAGTCAGAAAGAATCCTGGGAGACACAACTACATATTGTAAACTCCCTGGAGATCCCACAATAAAATACCAAAAAGAACTACAGACTCTTTTAGCTAGGGGTAAAAATGATGGAGTATTGGATGATAAAGAATATGAGTACTTGGATCAGAAAAACCCAATATTACCCATTTTTTACTATCTACCAAAATTACATAAGTGTCCCAACAATCCCTCTGGAAGACCTATTATAGCTGGGATTGACTCCCTAACCTCAAATCTTTCAGCCTATGTAGACTTTTTTCTTCAAGATTACGTGAAAATACAAAAAAGCTACATCAAAGATACCACTGACATTTTACGAACATTAAAAGATCACAGATGGGAAGATGATTTTTATTTAGTAACAGGAGACGTCACATCTTTGTATACCTCTATAGGTCATCAAGAAGGATTTGAGGCTATCGATAGAATCCTCTCGAAAGATTCCACCATGACTGATGAACAAGCCAATTTTATCCTAGATAGTATATATTTTATATTAAAACATAATTTCTTTTGGTTTGAGAACAATTTTTATTTACAACAGTGTGGAACCGCCATGGGTACCAAATTTGCCCCCAGCTACGCAAACCTCTTTATGTCCGTTTGGGAGGATGACCATATTTGGTCAATTGCGGAGCTGGGTGCAAATTTGGTTCTATGGCGTAGATTTATAGATGACGTCATTTTTATCTGGAGAGGAGATGAAGAGAGCCTTTTAAAATTCATTTTATATATTAATGATAATAATCTGAATCTTAAGTTTACCTGTAACTATAGTAAAGAGAGAATTAATTTTTTAGATTTATCTATTTATATTGAACAGGGGGCTATTAAAACTATGACCTATTTTAAAGAGGTGGATAAAAATAATTATATATTACCTACAAGTTGTCACCACCCAAGTTGGCTGAAAAATGTACCTTACGGACAATTTAGGAGATTAAAAAGAAATTGCACCGATGAAGCCAATTTTAAAATTCAAAGTAAGTTTTTAGAAACCCGATTTTATGATAAACATTATGATAGTCAGACTATAGATTCAGCTTTAGAAAAGGTAAACAACATAAAAAGGGATGATCTGTTGATAGATGGAAGTAATAAAAATAATGATAAAAAAATCATGAATGATTTTAATTTTTCTTTTATTACAAATTATAATAGGCAAGCCGGGAAAATTATCAATATTGTGAATAAGTACTGGCATATTGTAAAAAATGACGGTATCATTGGTGATAGTGTTCCAGAAAAAACAGTAATCATCTTTAAAAGAGCGAGGACACTTAAAGACAAGCTTGCTCCAAGTGCTCTCCCAAAAAATCTTTCTAGTAATAGATGGTTACCAACAATAAATGTTTTTTTTGGATGCACCACGTGCAAAGCTTGTAGATATAGGGCTACAGATAAATATGAGTTTGTCTCCAAAAACACAAAAAAGAAGTTTTCTATCAAAAAACACATTACATGTAGGAGTAACCATATCATCTACCTCATAGAATGCCCATGTGGGTTACAATATGTTGGGAAAACAAAAAGACAAATAAACATTAGAATTCTTGAACATATTGGTAATATCAGACGCAATGTTTTAACACATCTTTTATCTGAGCATTTTATTAAAAAACATAATTGTGATCTTACAGGTTTTAAATTCAGTGCAATCGAACAGGTCCTCCCCCATTGGAGAGGGGGTGACAGAGAATTGGAATTAACAAAAAGAGAATCCTTTTGGATTTATACATTAAAAACATTGGTTCCAAATGGTTTGAATGCTGAGTTTGATTTTAAAGCATTTTTATAAATTGGTTTTTAGTAGCTTTAAAATTACTGATATTTTTAGATGATTTTTTATTAAATAAATTTTATTATATTGATTGTATTGTATCATGTTCATCTCTTAATATGTTTCTTTCTCATCTTATCACCACCAGAGTGCATCAATCGTCGAATTTACTATTAACCTACTGGATTCGTAATGCATATTAGATCTTTGAGTGTTCATGCTGTTTGGGGGCAGCATCAACACGATTTTATACTTTTTTAATTGTTATACAATTAGTCATTTTATTAGTATTGTATTAACTAACAGTGTCTATATACATTAGCTTGTTGATTTTAGAATAAGATTCTTAATATTAGACCATGTGACCCATAAGCTATTTTATTGATATTGTCTTAACTTATAGCGTGCATATGTATTAGTCTGTTTATTGTATAATTGTATGGATTAGATAACGTTATTTAAAAATCGCGCCATCAATAAGTATAGCACCAATCACAGCAAGGTAGTAGGTATATATACCGAGCTGTCAGTACCCATAAGCCAGTCCTGAAGAAGACGTCATCACGTCGAAACGCGTCGAGTCGGGCTTCCGCCGCCATCTTGGTAGAGGAGGGAAAGAAGCAAGGGAACTCTCACGATCCTCAGCTCCGGCGGGAAGTGACGTCACGATCCGGAAGTGACGTTCGCGGACGCCGCCAGAGGGTAGAAGCAGACGAGACGATCTATGCTGCATCTGAGAAAATATCCCCAATGCTGTATTTCCTTCTAAAGCCGTAAGCCTCCAATTGTCATACTTATTAGATAAAGTTTATTTCCATCTACACTATGGCTGTTTTCTATTTTTCCAAGATGTGCTGACCCATATACCAAACCTCCGGAACGAGCTGCATCACAGAGTACTATTGACTCACATGCTTATATTCCTGCTACTTTTGTGAGTAGGAACTCGTTATTCACTTTCATTTTTTATTGTTTTTTACAATATTACACTATCCACTGTTTATTTCTTTTTATGTGCATACGGCGACGCTCCCCTAGAACTTCTTCTACACCATTGCTGCAAGACTTCTGGAACAGTCTTTTGTCGGGGTCGAGTGATAATTTGTTTTTGCCTTTATTTCACTGTTATTAATATAATTCACTGTTTATTATTTGTATTTTGTTATCACTGCATAATTTTTGCATAAGATTTCACTTTCACTGCTTGTGGTGCAGTAGAGCGCCATCTAGTGATTTTTTTACAAATTCTATATCTCCACATGATTTTTTTCCCTCTTCATTTAGTGCGGAAAAACTGGTGTGAGGTTGCGTATGTAGTTCATATCTGTATCATATGTAATAAGCTGCTTACCTTTTACTTCACTTGTAATAATTAGTGTGCTAAAGAAGGACTTTACTATGTATTTGTAAGGAATCCGTTTCTTTCTTTGCTTGTAGCCTTGCAGATCTCTGCAGTTCACTTATACTCCCTCCTGCAATCAATAGCACCTGTGCTAGCTTTCACTGCAGCCCTAGTCCTATGCTCTGTCATTGGCGGATTCTCACACACCTCCCTCCTGTTATTGACCCGTCGCCCTTTATATACTGCTCTCCCCACACTGCTTCACTGCCGAGCAGAGTCCTATCTCATAGGATGTTACTGTACTGTGTTTGCCACAAGCTACCTGTTTGGCCGTCCTGTTCCTGTGTTCCTGGTTCCTTGATCTGGTTCCTGATCCCTGTTCCTGGTTCCCGTGACCTGCTGCCTTTTTCCATAGCAGAGGTCTGCCTATTGAGTCCTAGGTCTGTTGCTTCCTCCCCTCGCAGAGGCCTTGTTTGGACTCCTGCACTGAAGCACTGGTTTGCCAGTGCTGCCTGTCGGTGTGCCTGTTCCGGTCTCCTTCTCTCTTTGCTGAGACCGGTACCATGAGCCGTTCCCGCTCCTCAGGCAGAGGCCACCCCTGCGCTGCTGCTGCTCCTACGCTGAAGCGGAGTGCACTTGATTTCCCGTTGCCGAAACCCTGCTTGGATTATGATGTTTCTACTGTCTCCAACCCTGACCCTGGCATGTCAAAGGATTACCCTGGCCTCTCCAACCCTGACCCTGCTATGAACGACTACGAACTGCGCAATCCACAATCGGCTTTGTGGCCTAAGGTCGGTGTATTCACATCCCCACCTCAGTCCCGCGGTCCGGTCTTGGTTTGTGGCGAGCACAAGCGTGACAGTATTGAAACAGACTCATGAGGGAATATATATAAAGAACGGTTTTGTTTTTTTGTTAATTGAAATAGCTTAAAAAATTATTGAAATAGCTTAAAAATATATATTTCTCGCCTAAAATTATTAGCGGCGTATGCTATTATGTCATTTATATAGCCAAAAGATCACCATAGCATAATTTATACTTTAGATTCCCAGGAGGCTGTTTCAGTTGGTGTTTTTTTTTTTTAACCAAGAGCAGTTTTTCACCTCATTATTCACCTCATTATTCATATTTTTACATTTGGTTCATACAAAGAGTACGAGTGTAATAATTAGTGTTTGCACCTACTCTCGTTATGCCCCGGCCTTTAGGCTCTCCACTCATATTCTTTCCTATATGTAACCCAGGTCTCCAGCAGCTCCTTGAGACCCCCCTCTCTTGGTGCAGCACGGTCGCGGGTGCCACCGGAGCCAGCGACGGACCCGACGGCTGCTTCCAAGGGTGGGGGCAGGAGCAGGGAGTAGTGATCTGCCTCCGCGAGCGGGCTGGTTGCCGGGGACGCGATCGGGCCGTCGCTAGGGCCGCAATCGCGTTGCTGGGCTCCCGGCGCTCCCGGAGCAGGTCTGTGAGGGCGCCGCCATTACCTAACCACTCGCGCATGCGCAGTGATCGCGCAGGCGTGCGAGGAACCCCAGAGTCAGGGAGAGTCGCGCGAGGGCCAGAACAGAGTAGGGAAAGGTTGAGGTGGCCCCCAAAGACTCGCGCATGCGCAGGGCAAGTGCGCACGCGGCCCCAATGCCAGGATAGGCTCTATGGGACTACAACTCCCATGGAGCATAGCGAGGGAGGCATCAGGTGCCTCATAGGAGCCAATAGGGCTGCAGGACTGCCAGGAGAGCAAGTGGATACATTTCGCGGGCAAAAGAGCACACTAGTCAGTCAGAGACCGAAGCAGCTGAGGGAAGGAGGTAGGGTACAGGAGTCGGGGACTCCCTGTACTAGGCCAGTACCCCCAGGGCCAGAGATAGCTCAGCTCCCCAGTAAGGTGAGTGTTGCCAGGGGCAGCCCTCAGGTTAGGGACCCTGCTACTTACATTAGTGGGAGCTGGAAAAAGGAAGGTTACAATGAGTTGGATTCAGGGAGCTGTGAGGGAAGGAAGGGTGCGGGGAGCGAGTGCAGCTCCTGCCCCATATAGGTACCCACACCCCAGGTAGGCTCCAACTCCCCACTAGCTTAGTGGGTAAGTGCTTAAGGAGGCCCAAGATAGGGACGCTGCCCTTAGCATAGAGTGCTGCCTTGTCAGAGTCACGGCTGTTTGTGCTGTGAGGTCTGACAGGCAGGCACCTTGTTGCACAGCACGTTGGCTGCAGCCTCCAGTGAGCTACAGCTTGCTGCTGTAGGCGCTGGGACTAGTTAGAAAGTAGTGAGGCTGAAGGGACTTGGGTAGTTAGGGGAGTGGGACAGGTCATTACCCCCTACAGGCCATAGGAGTTCCCCAAGCCACTACAGGTTGCTGTACTACAGGGACAGGCCCTAGGTTAGGGTTCCTGTCACGTTAGTTCCACTTATATAGATAGGGACACAGCGGCTGCTGCTGTTCCTGTGGAACGGTTGGACTCACGTTGGGGTCCACAGGTACTTTCGTATGAATAGGATCGCCCCTGGCGGTCCGCACGTGCAAGGAGTTTGGTTGGAGTATCAGACGGATTCATCACACGTCTGACCCTTTGAGAAGATTGTTGCTGACCCGAGCACCGGAGTGCTCGGCAGGTATCATACCATCATATGTGCACCAACAGGCCTAGAGGTTCTTAGTGACTGCGCAGTCACCCATTGACTATCTCTGTAGGAGTACGGGACATTGGGTGGGGTTCTTGGGACACTGGGTGGGATCACCCACGGTTGGGGAATCGTCCTGCGAGACGTCACTTTTAGTGTCTCCTCGTGAGAGGGACACAGGTTATTATTATTTGTTAGTAAAGTCATTAGTTATATAATCACTGTGTGTGTGGTTTCTGAGTGGGTTCCTATGTTAGGGTCATTCTACACTTCCCTAGAATCCTACATAGGTGGAGGCGCTGAAAGAAGATACGTTCCAGAGGATTCACCCCAGGCTCTCACTAGCGGAGGTTCAGACCTCCTGTGAGCCTGCAGGTATACGCACCACACCGGTAACACTGCATGTTCTACGCACCCACACTATATATGCGATTGGGTGGGATGGAAGACCCGTTACATATATATCAAGGAAAAGAAGGATCCAACGCTCTACGGTTTTCTAAATAAAGCTAATTTATTGTGCCACACAACGTTTCGACCAATAGGTCTTTCTCAAGTGACTAGGCATGAAACAACTGAGGATAAGCCCAGTATATATTCCCCCAACCAAAGACAATACAACAGGTGAAAACAGGTAAAGAAATCACCCCAGCTGACCCCAATCCGTCTCCCCTGATTAGTCCGATCAACATGCTTATTCCTTTCAGTTCGTGAGAGCTCAGTTCCGGTTTTGCGTGTCAGTGACATCATCACAGCTTCTGATTGGACTCCTTTGTTTCCCTTGTTTTCTGCGAAGCGTTATCAGTGCTTGCGTTCCAGCGTCCTCTTCTTCCGCATTCCGGCTAAATCTGACGTCATCTGCCCTATCAGGATTGGTCCTCCTCATCTCGCTATTATTTGGGGGCTTCTCACGCATCCTGTGAGTTAGTAAGGCTTTCCTCGTCTGTGCTTTACGTCTCGGATATGCATCCTGCGTCCTCAGTTTCCAAGGGTCCTGTGACGTCATCATTTTCTTCAGCTCTCCCTCTTTTTAAAGTGCCACGATGTGATCGTAAGAAGAGGAGGACCAATCCTGA
Organism: Ascaphus truei; assembly: GCF_040206685.1. Classification (NCBI taxonomy): domain Eukaryota; kingdom Metazoa; phylum Chordata; class Amphibia; order Anura; family Ascaphidae; genus Ascaphus; species Ascaphus truei. Next base: position 171,558,140 of record NC_134484.1, read on the forward strand.
GAAGAGGAGGACCAATCCAATCCTCCTGCTGCAGGCGCTTCCACTGTAACCGAGGCCTTAGATTGTAATATCTCCAGAGCAGGGATTTCCTTTCCGAATGTCTGTTTTTGTTGGCACTTATTGTATTTAATGTCCCGTACTGTATTTCCCCTCTTGTGAAATGCTGAGTACATTGTGCGTGCCACATAAATAAATATATACATATACAGCATAGCCTCTGGCTGCTATTCTTCTGCTGGGCCCCCACAGTATAAGTCCTGTTAGGTACAGGCAATGTGAGGGGTTCATTTTCTCATGAAGGCCTAGCTTGTTGTTGCAGCCTGGATACACTGGCTGTTTCCAGGGGCGGGCCTTACAACAACCACAGAGTGTCATCCTGGGGAGGATACTGCCTGGGTCACATGTCATTAATGTGATGCCTGTCTGTATCAGACCTGCCCCGTTATGGATCCAAAAGAATAGAGAGCTTCGATAGAGCACAGCCAAGGAGTCCTGTATAGTCCATGCAGGGAAAAGAAAACAGCCAGGCCACTCCAGAAGTAACAAAAAATATAGTTGAATTTATTGCATGCTGAACATACAAAAAATGGACAGGTAAACGCACCTACGCGTTTCGTACTCAAGGTACTTTATCAAGGTGACAACAGTGTAATAAAGCTGCTTATTTGTACTTACCCGAACTGCTTGTAAGCCAATAGGATGCCGCGCCACTTTCCCGCGGTGCGCAGAGTCACGGCGACTGATCCCAGTCACCTGCATATGCGCAGGATCGCGAGAGAGGTGTGCGCGCAGCTACAGGCCGGGCAGCTTGGGCATAGCACAAAACCTATCTTGCACTAAACGCTTCAGCCCACTGAGTGACGTCATCAGCGCGCGACACAATACGTGGTCGCGCTGACGTCATGTCACGTTCAGTAGCCTGACAGAACATGAAACACTTTTTTACAAAACAAAATCTTTATTAAACAAAACAATACTATACAAAATGTATTAAAAAGTAAAATTTAAAAACGGATAACTAATTGCAATACTAGCAGCAACCCTACGTAACAATATACTGTATAAGTGGAACAAAAAGGATGATCAAAAACAATAATTACTCATGGATAGTGAACATATAATGCATATACCACTAAATAAATAATTATTATAACAATTACATCACTAAATAATAAATAATCCTACCATTTATCCCACTGTATTACTTTAAAGGTAAAAACCTTGAAAGATATTGAATTGGGTATATAAACACAGTTACTTTACATATGGCAAAAATTAAAACACCTTGTTTATCAGAGGAAAGAAAAATAGTGTTGATCAAGCAAAGTAGAAGATTTTTGTCCTTGTATATCTAAGTTATAGATTTGTAGTTCAGTATTAATAATCTCTATATGACATTAAGCTTGAATACCCGCACTATTTAAAGGAGGAATACATTGATATATAACAAGTTATTGTACAATATTATACACTTGTTGGCAGGGAAATACATATGTATAAAAAATACATTATATATTTAGGAAGATAATCATGAACATTGATTGGGAGCAATATATAGTATCTAAAGTAACAATTAAATATAATTACATTAAGATTTACGTGTTGGTTATAACAAGGACAACAGTGTCAAAAAAATTGTGTGAAAGAATTTTTTATGTAAAAAATTATAAAAATTATAAAACTATTATTGAAAAAATGAAATAGTGAACTAACTTTTAATGTTCTAAAAAAATCATGAAGAATGCTCATAAAAGTGACTTAGATCCCAATCAATGTTCATGTCCAGGGGTGTTCTTGTTCTCAAGGTAAAAATCCAATAAGACTCTCGTCTATCTAACTGTTTAATCCTATCTCCTCCTCTTATGGGCATTGTCCATTAATTTATATTGTACTGGTTGGGTGGTATTATGCTATAATCGTGTGAGTGTCTGGCTGACTCCACTGATATTCCCACCAGTTTTCAATTAATCTTATTGGGGGCACTCCATCGTGTTTTGGATTAACCCATTGTGGATTTATACATTTTGATACTCATACTACAGGACTGGTCACAATTTTGGAGCATCACATCTATCCTACTCCCTGCCCTGTTATGGGGCAGGGTTACAAGCCCATCCCCTGGGTATATACTGACACTCTCCCTGAAGTCAGGGATCTCTTCCCTCCCCTTGTGTAGTGGGTGTCATCTACCCTGTATCCTAGGAGGGGATACAGGAGGGGCTCAGAAGGGGCCTATATTGGTCTAAAAGCCTTGGAGGTTCTCTGTCAGGGATTTAAAGCTGTGACTTCTGCAATGTGACAAAGAATAATGGAACCATCCATATGTGTGGATCACTGTCTGGGTCACTAAGAAGTTGCCAGCATGGACCATCCTGGTCATCTCAGGATCCTCGCTGGCTGGAAGTGCTGTAACCAGAGATGAACCACCCTGAAAACCTGTCCTGATATCTCCCCACACCACCGTGGAGCACTCAGAGCCTCCTGTTCCAGCTAAACAGGCATGCACCTCACCAGCAACACCAGGTAGCCGGATGATCTCACTTATAGTGAGCGAACAGGTGCTACACATACATACATGCATTTGTCTTTTACACATACAAAAAAGTGATAGGGCAATTTGGCACATTTCTGATGCACAAACGTGACACATGCTTGTAATTTAGTGTCACATATAATATGTGCACCACTCACATCCACACTCCGTCTCTACCTCAGCATCATTTTTTTATTAGTTAATATAAAAAAAATTAAAACTTGCTGCAGAACAAATCAAAATTGGTTTATACATTGCCGCACTAAGACACAATACCTCTGCTGATGTTTATTAGAGTGGCTGTGGGCTTCATTAATTGCAGCTCCTGTTTTCCAATCAGTTTGTGGGTCTCCGGTGTCAGGTTCACAACAAGCATCACAAAATCAGACTGCTGCAGCAAGTCTGCCATATTACTGCAGTACAGGGCCCCGACCGCCAGTTCTTCTTCTGGTTTCCTAATGTAACAAGATGCACAATGCATGATATATATATATATATATATATATATATTACACATACACATACAGTTAGTAATGGTTCACAGACCAATGAGTAGCTTTTATTTTAACAGCCAGATATTGCAAACTAGATCAGGAACAGCTCAGCCCCATGTTTTCCATACATAGATTTAGCAGTACAGTAAACAACTATTTTGAAAATAGATCAAGCCAAAAACTGGAGGTAACTTGACATGTACATGAAACTGTTGCATTATTTCTACAAATATAAAATACAAAAAATTGAACTTACAAAAACAAAACTATCACTCTGTCTAAATCCGAACACCAGTGTTCCTTGTAGAAGCGCACGTGGCTCTCACGCGGCTCTAAATGCTGTCCCCGCTGGTCCCGCCTCCAGGCTTCGCTTGTACTGTGATGTCACCGTCGTGCAGCGCACACACCCTATGCGCGGCACGCGCGCAGAAGCTTCCTCACTCCTCTGTATAATGGGATACACCTGTGCTGTTTCCAGCAGCCAAACACAATTCAGCTTACTCAGGACTATGCATCCTCCTCATTGGACTATCTTCCCTATATATGCTCAGCCTGCATTTTGGCACATCGGCTGAGCATAACCTTGTGTATGTGCGCTGTGTTCACTACAGTCCTGCCTCGTGTCTGAGCCTCGCCTGTCTTGCTTTGACCAGTGTTCCTGACCCCACTTGCTTTTGGATTCGGTACCTCTCCACTCCTGACCCGGTTTACCCACGACGATCCATACCTCTCCAATCTAGACCTTGGCTAAGTACCTGCAACGATCCGTAAATCTCCAATCCAGACCTCGGCAAGTATCATTGACCATCCTGACTTCTCCTACCCCGACCCGGCTACCTCGACCAATCTACATTCCACGTGGCTATGGGTTGGTGTTTATCTAATCCCCACCTCGGCCCCGCGATCACGCCTTGTTTGGGGTGAGCATACCGTTACAAAGGAGAGTCGAGGCATAGCTGGGGCCTAAGGGGGTCTCTGGCCTAGTACAGGTGCCACAAACAGCTGCACATGCAAACCCTACCCTTATCCTGTCCCAGCTCCGACTGGCGTGCAGCGCACCAAATGTATCAATAGCAAGCAGGGGAAAAGCTGCAGCCCTATTGGCTGTTGGGTACCATGTGTTCTTGTCCCAAAGGCTCATGGGACATGTAGTCCCTGCGTGGAGCCTTCCCTTATTGGCCGCTGCCTGCGCATGTGCGGCACCTTGCGCATGCGCACTTGCGTCCAAGATGGTGGCGCCCTTCACCGGGAGCCGCCGGGAGCCTTTGGCGATGCGCTTGCCTCTCCAGCAGTCACGCGCCGCACGCATCTCCCACTGCAGCAGTCATGGTAAGCGGGGTTAGTGGGGACGAAGGGGAACCCTGGCCACATTTTTATTAATTCATTCAGAAAAAGGACTGTTATTAATACAAAATTGCGATCCAAATGATTCTCCTTTGTACAGTATTTTATAGAATAAGTTCTTGGCAATTGAGAAAAGTGTAGGTATGTAACATAGACTGTACAAAGAAAATGTATTGCCAACTTACCATCATTTTCTTTTCCTGGAACCATATTGCTGTAGGCATCGTAGGGTTCACTACATCCTTACCTTGAGTAGAACTGGAAATGTAATTTTTCTGTACGTACCATAAAAGGCCCCTCTTACTTTCAGCAGGTAGTCACTTTCCTGTCCTACAGCTAGGAGTGGAGTTTGTTATTATTTTTTAAGGGGACTCGCCAGACGGCAACTAGTGCAGTTAAATCCAGGAGGTTCTCATCCTCTCTCTCCTCCTGCAGCTCTGACGTCAGAACCGTGGGCGGCAGCTGTCGGAGGCCCTTGCGACTGAGGCAGACAGCAGACACATCTCCTAACACAGCTGTGAGAGAGCACAACAGGGCTCCCACCTGCCACACGCACATAGGCCCACTCCTGTGCACAGCCGAACTTCAGTGCTTTGATTGGAGACCTGATGATGACATCAGAAACGAGAAGGAGCGATGGCTTTGAATTTAAAGAGCCACTCAGCCGCATGGGGCTTTGTAGAGAGAAAACTGCAGTTCATCTAGAGGAAGCTGTGAGAATACATGACGATGGAATCTGCTGAAAACGAAGGGTTACTATCCAAATTTACAGGGTGAGTCCTTAGTTACAGGAGTGATGGAAAGTAAGTGTTTATGCAGAATTAAAAAAAAAAATTGTCAATACAGTTCCTGAAGCTAGCGTATGTTTAACTTGTGATAAACCTGCATTGGAAGCTAAGAAACTCTGCAAAGACTGCCTTAAAGCAGCAGGTAAACATGAGGCTATGAGAGAGGTGATGGAAAGCCAGATAGAAAATTACTGGGTGGCGGACACTACTCAATTTATGTTAATCTCTGTAAGGAATCGGGGAAAACGTCCTTTGCGACGTGCTGCTGCCGCCGCGGCCACTGCTCCTGCCCATGCGCGCTCCCCTGCTCTCATTACAGAGCGCGCGTGCACCCGCAGCTCTTATAGCTGCTGCACGGAACCTGGTCCTGCCTCCTGCACGCGCCGCGCGTCTCTCCCACGCGGCGCGCACACGCGATGACGTGCAATGATCCCCAGCTGCGTGGCAAGTCTCTCCCTGCCTTGTTACCTGCAGCCTATCCCTGCTCCACTGGGGTCGCGCCTCTACTCCTCCCCTTGTCCCCATTGGTCTGTCCTGCCTTTAAATACTTCCTGGTTCCTCCCACGCTTTGCTCAGTATAATCCTATGTAGCCTCATGAAGCTCACTTCGTTTGTGCAGTGCTCTCTCATTTGCACCTCTTGTGTACCGACTCGGCTTGTTTGTGGACCCTTCTGGATTTTGGACTTTGGCATACCCTCGACTACGGCGATATCTCCTACCCTTGAACACGACATACGGACTCGGACTACGCTGCTCTCCCCAATCCCAGACCATAGTTTATGGACCCCTACTAGCCTGTCTTCTTCAATCCCGGAACTCGGCAAGTATACCGCATCTTCTACACACTCCAACCCAGACGCGGCTATGCTAAACTATCCGCCTTCCCACCTCAGTGCCGGGGTCTTGTCTTGTGTGTGGGCAGCGCGAGCGTTGCAATCTCATCAGTCAGAAAGAACACAATATAGAATAGCAAGGTCATATCATCTGGGAAGACAATTTTGGCAGCAAATCTTGGAGAGGCAAAAAAAAGTCCCAGAGGAAGAGCTGCATTTGCCAGAGGGAAGTTTGCATGAAGATCAAGTAGTCCAGCAGTCTCCAGTTGGAAGATTAATTCATTTCAGGGCTGCTCGGACTCAATCGAAGACAGGTGGGTCCTTTACATCTTTACTATTGTTACCACTTGAGATTCAAAAGGTCCCAAGAAAGGACATATTTATAATGTCAAGATGTCCTCATACAAAAGAAGAAACTAAAGAAATTAATATCATTTTAAGAGACCTACTGCGGGTAAAGGTGATAAAAAGAGTACCTCAAGAACAAAAGGAAACAGGTATATATTCTAGGATTTTTTTCTGGTAAGAAAGGCATGAGGGCGTCACAGAGCAGTTCTACACCTACGGAAACTGAATACTTACCTGCAAGTAAAAAAGTTCAAAATGGTCTCGCCTAACACCATCGAAAAAGTAAAACCCTACGATTGGATGTGATCAGTAGACACCAAGGAGGTAGCAAGAAAGCATTAGATGTTTCTCAGGTTCCCAGTAGATCACAAGCATTACCAGTACATATTTCTTCTGTTTGGTTTAGCGACTTCACCAGGAACCATCACAAAGATGCTAACACGCCTAATACCAGAAGTAAGGAAAATGGGCATAGAAATATAACCTTATCCAGAGGTCGACGATTGGAAAAAATGTGAACTACTGCTCAAAGTAATTTCTTCACTGCGCAATGCAGATAGATGCCCTCCACTTCAAACTGGCATATCTCTTTCCTCCAATTCCTCTTATTGCGAAGATAATGAGGAAAATAAAGGTAGACGAGGCAGAGGTAATACTAATAATACCTTACTGACCAACAAGACCATGGTTCGCCCATCTAGTACATATGGCAACACTCCTTGGCATTTGACGAAATTTCAAAGGTTACTATATCAAGGTCCCATGACCTATCCAAACCCTAAGAAACTAGCCTTTGTGGCCCGGAAATTGAGTGGCAAGTCCTGAGACAAAGGGTCGTCAGAACCATACAGACCCTTTTGGAAGCAAGAAAAGAATTTGGATTTGCTTCAACGACTATATAAGAGTTTTTTGGGTTTGGTTGTTTGTTTTTCCCCCAACCCAGAGGCATTAGTAGAGTTCTTGCAGGAAAGATTCGACAGAGGACCAAGCCTGAGTTAATCAAAAGTGCAAGTATCTGCATTGTTGGCACTGCTAGTGAGGAACCTAGTGTCAGAGCCTCGTCATTTGTTTCTTGCAAGAGTCAAATGATTAAGACCACAAGTCGAGTGTAATATTCCATCAAGGGACCTCACTCTGGTTCTAGAAGCCCCGACAGTACATTCATTTGAACCATTATGACAGATCTCTTTAAGCTGTTGGCATGGAAAATGGCGTTCCTCATCGCTCTAATGTCAACAAGAAGACTGTGGGAGCTGCAAGCTCTATTTTGCAAGGGACCGTTCCTTACCATTCACCAGGATAAGGCAGTAATGCGGCCAGTTTACAATTTCCTGTCTCAAGTCGTATCCCCATTTCATGTTAACCAGGAGATTATATAACCTTTATTTTGCCCAAAACAGGGAACTAAAAAAAGAAGTACAGTACTGTACTACACAATCTCTCTGTTGTGAGGTTTAAAAACATATCTCAACCGAGTACAGAGTTTCAGAAAGTCAGGCAGTTTATCCTCCCACAGGAACTTAGGACTGGACAAGCAGCATCCAAGGAGACCATATCCCAATGGGTCATCACATGCATAAGGAAAGCTTATGAACCGAAAGGGGGAAATCTACCATGAAGTCTAAATTCCCATTCAACAAGGGCCGTGGGCATTTAAAGCACAAGCACCTCATGCACAAAGAGTTGGCCCTACAGTGCCCGGTGCCATGGAGAACAGGAAATAAATGCTGTATGTAACCCTTCCTACCTGGCTCACAAGGAGTGTCACATTAAGGTATATTATCGTTGTACAAATAGTGCTCAGGGCCTCTGTTTACCTTTCTCATGGTGCTGGCGTTCATGCTGGCTGGGAGTTTAAGCAGTGCTGACAAAGGATGGGCGCCATGAACTTTTCTCACAAAAAGTATTCTTTATTCACATTAGACATCAGTCGTATTCATCTTTGGGTGCGCATGCAGCATTCCAAAAAGGCACATTGCTTGTCACCATTTGTGTTATTGATATTGCATTCCCTTGTCTAGCAGACAGGGCTTTCTTACATCCCACCGGGACCTGGTTACAGGGGGGCATTCTCACGAGGATCCATAGCCTGATGTGGCTCCCCAAGAGCTACTAAGGGTTAACATTTGCTTGTACTTTGTGAAACGTCAACCCCACCCACTGGAATGTTAATGAGCCAAGAGGATACAAAGAACTTTGTGTTCACAGCTGCATTGAATCTTAACCACCCCAGGGTACATCTGTGTTGCCCCAAAGGCAGATGGCCTTTGGCACAGCCGAAGGGCAGCCAAAGGGTGTGAGCTGTTTGCTGCTATTCGCTGATGTTAAAGTGATGTTAAAGCTGCTCTATTTTCAATCTGAAATTCACAAGAATTTTCCAACTCTATCTGTTCATGAAATGTCTGTGAATTGACTGTATAACCCGGTTCTTTTAATGTAACCATGTATTTTTATCTCTGTGCCCAGGACATACATGAAAACGAGAGGTAACTCTCAATGTATTACTTCCTGCTAAAACATTTTTATAATTTTTTTTTTTTTTTAAATAGCCTGTCACCCAGTGCAGAGCCATGCATACTATTGGATGTACGTGTGCTTGTGAACCTGTTATTTGAGCAGCTTCATGGTGATATTTTGAGGCCCATATTAAATGGACATCACGTGGAGTACCACACCCACCCTCCCCATTTATGGACTGGCATACACCTCCCCTTTCTGGTATGGCCCTATTCTAAAATAAGGGACACTTTCCCTAACTGTAAAAAACAATAGGTGATCATACATCCCTACACATATAGTTCCATACTTAAACAGGACATACTCTGTGTAGAATGAGATCCCTTATCTCTTACACTTCTCCTGAGAACCTCCCTCTAGAACTTTCTACAACTCTACATATACCTATTTGTGACATCACAGGTCACCATGCCTACAGTGAGAGCGGTTAGAATTTATACTTATGTAGCCTAGTACACCCCCCCCCCCCCGCTTGATCGGGAGTGTGGGGGCGGCCATGTTGTTAGGTGCGCATGCGCATTGTGGCGAGGCACGCATGCGCAGTATCCAGAGTGTGGCAGCCATTTTAGGACAGCTCCGCAGATGCAGCGCAGGACTACAAGTCCCAGGATCCTCTGGGGGGAGGAAAACATCACATGGGACTGTCCCATCCAATACGGCTCTGAGGAGAGGAGGAACAGGATATCCTCAGTGCGCGGAAAGCCCACGCTTCAGTCCCGAGAGAGCCAGAAAGGAGGCAAGACATGTCCAAGGAGCAAGTAAGCCCCTGGACTAGGCCAGAGCTTGCCCTAAGTCCCAAGTTAGGCCCCGATCCTTGCTTAGAGTATTGTAGGGAAGGCCTTAGAAAGGGCTCTCACTCTTAGAGATCCACCACCAGCAAAACTGCGCCGTCGGATGGATGTCCACGTGGTGACCTGCGGCATTTGGATGAGACCGCACGTGACCACCATCTGTAAGGTGTGAGGGGATTTATGTTGGAGGCCTGCTGCGTGGGACCTGATCCAACCCCTTGCCAAGTATTCCCTGGTTTGGGATGTTGACCAGGGAGCTACCACCGTGCACTTACACATCACAGGGGGAGGGGGGGGAGGGAAGCTAGCTCTACCTCACAATTTGGGGTGGGTTGCTCGTGTGGACACCGGGGCTCTAGGTGCCCTCAGTACTTTGGGTGAACCACTCATGTTATTGTATTGGTGTATCATACGGTGTGCTTTATGGTTATATTGTGTACAGTAAAGAAGTTATATTATATTCAGTTGTATAGTGTTTATTGGTTCCTGTGAGGGGTTATCCCGCCAACACTGGGATCCCTCATAGGTGGAGGCGTTGCACGCAAGGAGAAAGAGCTCACCCTGGGATTAGGCCACCTGTGAGTAAACAGGTACAGCAGCACACGTAGTTGCCAGCGTAGTTCCCTTAGGCATAGGGAAATGGAGCCACACTTAATATCCTGTACCAGGTGATGGGCTAAACATCTTCTAGAAGGTGGGCGTGGGTCGGTTTCTGCCCAGTCACTCTGTACCATGTGATTGGGACAGGGGCATTACACTGCAGTAACCCATACAGTTAACCATCTAAAGCCTTTAACCCCTTAAGTGAATACAGTAATTCCAATGGGGGGGTCACAAATATTTTCCCTTATTGTGGAATTTAACTCGCTCTGCACATTTATAAAAGCATTGCACAGAGGTTACTATGGATGCTGTTAGGAGTAACCTTGAGTGCCACATTCATTTCCCCACAGGACTTTATGATTAAAGTTCTCACATATCATGTGACAACCAGGTATTTTGAAAAAGGCATTGATTGGGATTAAGACGTTTTGTAAACATTAATCCATGAGGTAAATTTGTTTGGCATTTTGAGATTTTGATGACAATTCACAAAAGTGTTTACAAAAACAGCCTTGAACAGTTCCCTTCATCTTTATATCATATATAACATGGGCCTCTGCTTACAGGCCACAGCCTAAAACACAGCTATTTATCATACATTGCCATCTATTGGTCAGATAGTAATGATACATGGTAGCTGAAATAGTCTTGTTCAGTGAAAATGTGCTGGGTAAATTCTATGCGGTATAAAGTGGAATACCTTGAATAACAAAGTCTATTATTAGTACTCATACAATAGGGACGGGAAAGGGTTAGTTGCCGTCGTGTGCCCCTCACCTCCTCTGCCTGTTGTGGTACAGAATGTTCATTCTGAAAGCTTTAGCCCTCAGAGCAATACTGTAGCCAATACTTCCCATTCCAATGATGCCAAGTGTAGCCTCTGTGATGTCATCACCCACCCAGTTCAGATCAAAATGACTGGTTTCAGGTGAACATGCAATTCGGTTGCCTGTAAGATAAAATGCACACAATATAATTAGCTAATTTGAGACTTGGGCATTTACACTGCACTGGGGCCTAATTTACAAGAGTAAATACTATTCCTTAAGCCCTGAGCTGCTTAAACCTTCACTGCCAGAGAGCCGGTGATACATTACACAGGTGTGCTGCAGGTACTCTGACACTGAAGAAGTCTTGTAGTACATACAGTACTGTTATAATTTGTTTTTAGCTATACGTGGGTGTAATGAGTAGGTTTCACCTTTAAAATATATATGATTCTGAATAGTAGTTTGTGTTACCTTCCAGTATATTTTTGGCAGACGACAACATCAGAGCCATTCCCACGTCTGCAGTCGCGTCATCTCCCACATGTGGTGTGTTGGTCACTTTAATGCCGTAGCTTGATATAAGCTGTAGATCCAGGTGATCCACCCCAGCTCCAGCACTCCCAATGACTTTCAGGTTCGGTAGAGACTCCAGGAGCTCGCGGTCAATTTTAGGCTTGTGCAACCATGATAGGATAACTTGTATCTTTTGGGAATATGCATCCTTATCGTTTAAAAATTCCTCAAGATACACTATTTGGAAGTGCCTTTTAACAATAAATTCATACTGTTCTGGGAATGCACAGGAGCCTCCAGTGTGAGATAACAGAGCATAAGCGAGCTCATCCATTTCCTGCTAAAAATAAAATAGTAAACCATGTTTCTGAGCTGTGAGGTTCATGAACAACTAATGAATTCCACAAAAAGCACAGGTAAGTTTCTTAGAAGTAGACACATGAAATAAATATGAGATTTTAAATACTAATTAAATCTGTGAAGAACTCATGTATTTTCACTAAAAGGTATCGCTATCTGCAAAATAATAGGAAAGGGAAAAAGCTTAATACAGCAATGTACATTACCACCAAGTCCTCCGGGGCCACATTACAGTTAATTGCTGTGGAAAGCACATGGATTGGAAGTGACAGTGACAGCTACCCAAAGAATGTTACAGTATTCTCTGATACACATTGGGCCATATAAATCCACACGCCCCTTTGATATTGTGTTGAAACTTAAAAAAAAAACTGAATAGATTTGTGTTTTGTGTTTTCTGCTTGTAGTTTGTTAATGTTTTATTGAGGAGGATAGGGATGCCTCGCTCAAAACCTTAGTGTTTGATAAATGGTTTCGGTCGCGTGCTGCCAGGCATAAGTACTTATACAAAAGGGATGCGTGTGTGAAGAGCACACACAGAGATCCCCACTAGGGCGCACCACAGACCTGAGGTGAATTAAATCATGGTCCTTTAGTGCGCAGACACATACAACATATAATAGTTTATTAAATGACTAAATAAAAAACTTTAAAACAATGAAGTCCCTAGTGCTACTATGGTGCCAGTACCTACTTAAAGGCTCTGTAACAGACCAGGAGGTAAATACGGGGATAGTACATGATGGACTCTAACGTTTCACCCTTGTATGAATCGACTCCTCTTTGATGATTCCCTGGGTGAGGTATTAATATACCTATGTATAAACCCTAAGTTTATAAGAGGAGATAGATCTAGAGTTATACGAAGCATTAACTCTAGATCTATCTCCTCTTATAAACTTAGGGTTTATACATAGGTATATTAATACCTCACCCAAGGAATCATCAAAGAGGAGTCGATTCATACAAGGGTGAAACGTTAGAGTCAATCATGTACTATCCCCGTATTTACCTCCTGGTCTGTTACAGAGCCTTTAAGTAGGTACTGGCACCATAGTAGCACTAGGGACTTCATTGTTTTATAGTTTTTTATTTAGTCATTTAATAAACTATTATATGTTGTATGTGTCTGCGCACTAAAGGACCATGATTTAATTCACCTCAGGTCTGTGGTGCGCCCTAGTGGGGATCTCTGTGTGTGCTCTTCACACACGCATCCCTTTTGTTTTATTGAGGAGTCTGATTTTAATAAAGGGGGATATGACTTGCTAAAAAGGAAGTCAATAGTAACTCGTCAATAAACTTTCTTTTATATCCATCTATAAGAAATATGTATTCGGTGTGTTATACAGAATAGGATCTATGTGACAATTTCTGCTATCACATCTATTGCCAGTTTTGCATTCCTGACAATTCTGCTGATTCTCTGGCAAGAAAAGGAGAAGTCCTGTTACAGGATTCTTCAAGATAAGTGGGAGAGGCTGAGCAGAGCCCATGAGCCTTTTAAAGTTAAGCACGTGGAGATAAGTTCATGGTCCAGTGAATAACTGCTACTGATCTGAATTGAGCTGTTATTAGAACAGATTAAAAATTGCGGTAATTTCATGGTCAAAGGTGACATATACAGGAGCTTGTTTGTATGCTGACATCGCATAACGAACATCTACCTGATTGGCTGGGACTGTTTTTAGGGTGGGATGTGTCAGGGAAAGTATAATTGGTATAGCTTCAGTATGTTGGGCAGGTTCCCCAGGGAAAAGGGCTTTGAAGATCTTGTCCAGTTCACAGAATGGACAAGGCTATACAACCCCTGTATTATATAGTGAGCCTATTAAAAGTGAAGTTACTTAAAGGAGCATCTCCATTTCAGAATGATCCTTCTTTCACAATGTTTGTATAACAGGATTTTATGATTTATTTACAATGTATTTTAATAGAATTGTGGATGTTCTATTCTTGTAAATTATTTTGGAATAGTGTATGTACTTGATGAGAAAATTTAAATTATGGGGAAGGAAGCGTATGCCTTGGTCAGATATACTGTACATATCACTCAACTGGAATGTACCAAAGCATCTGAGCTGCTTTACCATTTAAATATACTGTTTTTTTAAGTAAAGTCTCTCCTCCCCAGCATTTCTTTAAATCAGAACTCCCCAGCAGTATTAGACAGATGGCCAAAACATGTTTTTCTTATTTACAAGGGGTGAAAATGCAAAATGAAATTAAGTCTCTAATTCATTTTCTAATAAATAAAAGCAGCCAAATATTTGCTTTTAGCATGGTTATATTTGTTCAAGGAACCCAATTAGATTGTTTAGTTCTTTATAAAAAGGTTTATTTTTTTGGCAGGCTACATGGGCGTGCACTGTTACAATTACAATAAATTGTGAGTAAGATTAGTGTGGTTTGGCAGTAGGGCATCTTCGCCTTTCAGTTGTATTCAACTCTTTGAGTGCGCCATGAAGTAGCCACCACATTTTGAGGTCTGGCACCCATGGGCTCCCATGATGGGGTGGCGACGTCATGGCTTTTGAGCTCGTTTTTCTAAGGGAGATTGAAGATGGGAGGATTTCAATCTGAACAAAAGAGACGCCATATTGTCTGTAGTCACACTAACTGCATACTCAGCACCTAAGTTGTTAACTAAAGAAATAGCAGAGAATTAATGTAAGAAAGGAAGACTTCATTATCTGTAGGCAGAGAAAGTACAAGGCCATATTGGACAAAGGGGCCGTAGAAATATAATGAGGCATATTTGTTATCTACAAGAATAATGTTATGGGAAAGTGAAGAATAAGGCTGCCCTGTCATTATGTTTAGGGAGGACTGTAAGAGACATGTGCAGAGGTACGACCAGGGAGATGGATTTGGGGAAATTAAACAATGGCTTTTATTCAGCCCGTCACTTTAAATTACATAGTTTAAGGAAATATATATATATACACAAAGAAATTAACAGCCTATCCCTTTGTAAGGACTAACTCACATCCCCAGTCCCTATCTGCAGGTCTGGGAGGAAATGCCTCTTTGCAACCTAAGACCTGAAAGTCCAAAATAAGTACCTGAAAGCAGGGGGCCCTTCATGTCAGTCTTTGGGTCTAGGTCTGGGTTGGTGTCCTTGTGAGGCCAGCCTCCGGCGAGTTCCCGGGTTCAGTGCACCCTGGAATAGAGGTCTCGTACCTGGTATCCTGCTGGCAGCACACAGTCATTCTGTGTGCTGAGGAGTCTCCCTGTCAGTTCCCAGTAGGAGGCTTTTCTAGCTGTCTGATTAGCCAGGTGGAGACTGGTTGTCTAGCTGCATTTAACAAGCTCCCTGCTGGATATCCCTACTTCAGCACAGCTGGCCCAATTAGTTGCTCAGTCATACTGAGACTAATTGAGCCAGCTGTGCTGAAGTATGGATATCCTGAAAACCTGGCCTGTTTGCGGCCCTCGAGGACTGGAGTTGTGCAGGCCTGCCCTAAAGAGATTATTAAAAAATGTTTAAAAGAAACAGAATGCTTGTTTCTTTTCTTATTTTCATTATTTTCTTACTGTAGGTTATTAACAGCACCCACCTTAGTCTCAAGAAAAGACAATAGAGCGGTGAAGAGATCAGCAGCAGCAGCAGCAGCAGCATCTTGATGGTCTGTGGATGAGAAAAGCATTGTGCAGACATATTCCATTCACCGGCTGTCTAAAAAGCAATTAAGGGACAAAAAAATCATTAAGTCCTCTTGGGAAGACTGTGTCCAATGTAAACATCCAAAATGCTTCTCTTTGTAATAAAGCTTTGTCTTTATCTGAGCCGGAAAATGTTTTTTTTGCACTTCCTCAATCCCCATAAGCTTTAAAAAAGCCACAGTGTGTTTATATTCCGTGCAATGTGATATCAATACTGTCTCCTCTTTCTTACCATTGATCTTGCTCCCGTGCTCTATGAACCTTATCTTTAACATCCTGTTGGTTTTACCAACGTATATTAACCCACATGGGCACTTTATTAAATGTATAACGTTGGTGGAGGTACATGTGATCCTACTCTTTATTTTGTACTTCTGACCATTTCTAGGATGGAAAAATTAATCACTGGTATTGAAGCTGTTGCAGACAGAGCATCCAAAACACTTATAACACCCATGCCTTGGGTTACTCAAGAAGTGTGATGTAATGTGTATAAATGATGTCCATCATAAGAGAAGAGTACATCAAGAAACGATAGCTAGGTGAGACTCCAGTTATTCGTAAAGTGACCTGGTATTGGGAGCAGTTCAAAGTAGGTGAAAAATTCAACCAACTCCTCATCTGTTCCACCTCAGATAAAAAAACATGTCGGCAATGTACCGACAGTAAAAGATCATCCGCCTCAATGTCATAGATGCGGTTAGGAAATTTTTAGTAAAAGAACATACCACACAACCTCCTGTTGACTTTAACCTTGTACTATTGCACTTCATTTTACACAAAAATTATTTCAGGTATGAAAACAACTATTACCTACAAATCATGGGTAGTGCCATGGGCAGTAATGTCGCACCATCCTATGCCAACTTATATATGGCTGATTTTGAGGCAAAATACATTTACAACACTGAGTACTACAGTAAGATGATCTTTTACTGTCGGTACATTGCCGACGTGTTTTTTATCTGAGGTGGAACAGATGAGGAGTTGGTTGAATTTTTCTCCTACATTGAACTGCTCCCAACACCAGTACACTTTACGAATAACTGGAGTCCCACCCAGATTTTGTTTCTTGATGTACTCATCTCTTATGATGGACATCATTTATACACAGATCTCTATTGTAAACCCACAGACAGAAATTCCACATTACACGCTTCAAATTTTCATCCAGACCCTTTTATAAAAATGTTACCCTTCTCACTGGAGGAGACACTGACAGACATTAAGAGAAGATTCATGTTACGTGGGCACAACAAATCAATCATAGATAAGGCATTTAATAAAGAGATAATAACTACACATCAGGAGAAAAATACAGAGAGGATCAACATTGTAAGCAAATACACGACTGCCAGTAAGTTTATTAAAAACAGTATTTGCAAACACTGGATTGTGCTTCAGATGGATAAGTCTTTGGGCTCTTCCTTCAATGACCAACCAAGATTTCCGCATCAAAGGGGGCAAAATTTAAAAGATATCCTTATCTCAGCAGACGACTAAGTAGAAATGTTTCAAGTAAATTTGGGGTTTAAAAAGGAAGTTCAAAAAGAAGTGGAAAAGTGGACATCACCTACTGCTTCTCATTCCTGCATTTTATCAACGTTGGAAAAGAGGATATCATCTATCCTAGACTGCACATCTCAACACTTAACTATTGCTGTGATGCCACCTTTATTTTTTTATATTTGCTGTAACCTCACTTATTTTCAAATTATGCACTTCCTTCTACCAGTCTCCTTATGTCTCTAACTCTGTTCATATATCTCCATCTCTCCTTTCTTCCCCACTTCTCAGTTCACATGAACTCCTTTCTTACATGTGCCCTCTGTCACCACACAGCTATACCTCCTGCACTAAAACACACCCCTACAAATCATCCTCACACATCCTCTTTCTATCCATGCTTCTCCTCCTTGCTTCTGGGGATATCTCTCCCAATCCTGGTCCCTGCCTTATTTCTACTTGCTCTCGTCCTCGCCTCCCACATACAACTTCTACTCCTTCTGGTGTTAACCCCTCAAACCTCATACCCATCCCCTGCCACCCTCCCTCCTCTCTCCCTTTCTCCTGTGCCCTTTGAAATGCTCGCTCCCTCTCTAACAAGTTCCTCTCTGTGCATGACTTCTTTCTCTCTCACTCCCTGATTCTCTTTGCTATAACTGAGACCTGGCTCACTCAGTCTGACTCTGCTTTGGAAGCTGTCCTCTCCTACGGTGGCCTTTCCTTCTCCCACACTCTGCGCCCTGATGGCAGGGGTGGAGGCGTGGGCTCCTGCTCTCCTCTCTCTGCCGTTACCGAACTCTTCCTATTCCTCCATCTCTTGCTTTTCCCTCCTTTGAGGTTCACACAGTCCAGATCTTCTCTCCTCTCCCTGTCCACGTTGCGGTCATCTATCGCCCACCTACCTCTACTCATCCCCCTTCTGCCTTTCTCTCTCACTTTGAATCCTGGCTCTCTTTCTTTCTCACCTCAGACTCCCCTGTTCTTCTCCTTGGGGACTTCAATTGCCACATTGATGACCCCTCTCTCCCTTGGGCTTCCCGCTTTCTCTCTCTAACCTCTTCTTTTGGCCTTCAACAGTGGACTGCAGCCAGCACCCACAAGGATGGCCACTACTTATACTTGGTTTTCACTAAAAACTTCTCCCTCTCCGATTTCTCCATTTCCCCATTTCCTCTCTCTGACCATCACCTCATCTCATTCTCTCTATCTCGCTTCTCCCCTTCTCCACCTCCATCTACCCCCCCGGTTCTGCAGAAACCTGCGCTCTATTCACTTACCTGACTTTGAGTCCACTTTACACTCCTCCCTCTCCTCTCTCAGCTCTGCTACAGACCCTGACAACCTGGTCAGGAACTACAACTCTGCCTTGTCCTCCTCTCTTGATCTACATGCCCCGCTTTCTCTCTGCCGCACTCGCCCTTCTAACCCTAGACCCTGGCTAAATTCCCACACGTGCATGCTGCGTTCCTCCACTCGTTCCTCTGAACGCCTCTTTAGGAAATACTCATACTCTCGCAGACTTCCTTCACTACAAATTTATGCTATCCTGTTTCAACTCTGCCCTCTCGCAAGCTAAACAAGCCTACTTTTGTTCACTAATCAACATGCACAAGTCTAACCCACGCCGACTGTTCTCTGTCTTTGATATCCTACTCAAACCACCCTCAGCTGCCTCTCCTTCCTCCATCTCCGCTCAGGACTTTGCTGACTATTTTAAGGAAAAGGTGGAATCCATACGTCAGAACATCCCCTCTGTTTCTTCCTCCCATCCTACACCTCTTCCTAACTCTCCTCCTGCCTTCCTTGACTCTTTTTCCACTATCTCGGAGGAGGATGTGTCGCTGTTGATCGCCTCTTCTCCCTCTACCACTTGCCCTCTTGACCCCATTCCCTTCCCTCTCCTAAAACCTCTTGCTCCTACTATAATCCCTACGCTCACACACATTTTTAACTCCTCCCTCTGCTCTGGAACTTTTCCATCCTCCTTCAAACATGCAACAGTCATACCATTACTCAAAAACAGCAAGCTTGACCCTACCTGTCTTTCTAACTATCGACCTGTCTCCCTCCTGCCTTTTGCCTCTAAACTCCTTGAATGTCTTGTATTCTCTCGCTTGCTCCATTTTCTCAACACCTATTCTCTCCTAGACCCTCTACAATTTGGCTTCCGCACTGCTCACTCCATGAAAACAGCCCTCACTTATATAACTGACGACCTCCATGCTGCCAAAGACAAAGGTCATTACACTCTGCTCATATTACTCAACCTCTCTGCAGCGTTTGACACCGTGGACCACCCTCTTCTCCTTCACATTCTCCATACTCTTGGTATTCGGAACGAAGCTCTATCCTGGATCTCATCCTACCTCTCCCATCGTATTTTCAGTGTCTCTTCTGCTAACACCTCCTCCTCCTCTATTGATCTCTCTGTGGGGGGTACCCCAGGGCTCTGTCCTGGGACCTCTTCTCTTTTCTCTGTATACACTCTCTCTAGGTGACATAATAACATCTTTTGGGTTTAAATATCACCTCTATGCTGACGACACACAAATATACTTTTCAACACCCGACCTTACACCTGCTGTACAAACCAACGTTTCTGAATGTCTCTCTGCTATATCATCCTGGATGGCCCTCTGCCGCCTTAAACTCAACATGGCTAAAACAGAGCTCCTCATACTTCCTCCCAAACCTGGCCCTACTACCTCCTTCCACATTACTGTTGGAACTACAGTCATTCACCCAGTAGCCCAAGCACGCTGCCTAGGGGTCACACTCGACTCCTCTCTCACATTCTCCTCTCACATTCAAAACATTTCTAAAACCTGTCGCTTTTTCCTCCGCAATATCACAAAGATACGCCCTTTCTTCTGTTGCTCGACTGCTAAAACTCTGACTCAGGCCCTCATTCTCTCCCGTCTTGATTACTGTAACCTCCTGCTGTCCGGCCTTCCTGCCTCTCACCTGTCACCCCTTCAATCTATCCTAAACGCTGCTGCCAGAATCACTCTACTCTTTCCGAGATCTGTCTCAGCATCTCCCCTCATGAAATCCCTCTCCTGGCTTCCGATCAAATCCCGCATCTCACACTCCATTCTTCTCCTCACTTTTAAAGCTTTACACTCTTCTGCCCCTCCTTACATCTCAGCCCTAATTTCTCGTTATGCACCATCCAGACTCTTGCATTCTTCTCAAGGATGTCTTCTTTCTACCCCCTTTGTATCTAAAGCCCTCTCCCGCCTTAAACCTTTCTCACTGACTGCCCCACACCTCTGGAATGCCCTTCCCCTCAGTACCCGACTAGCACCCTCTCTATCCACCTTTTAGAACCAACTTAAGACACACTTGCTTAAAGAAGCATATGAATAGCACTGGATAATCATGGACACATGATACATAAAGCTTGGCTCCCTGCAGACGCACTTATCAGAACTCCCTCCTACTGTCTCTGTACGTTCTCCCTACTTACCAATTAGACTGTAAGCTCCTCGGGGCAGGGACTCCTCTTCCTTAATGTCTAAAGCACTTATTCCCATGATCTGTTATTTATGTTATCTGTTATTTATTTGATTACCACGTATATTACTGCTGTGAAGCGCTATGTACATTAATGGCACTATATAAATAAAGACATACAATACAATACAATACTACATTACATCACACTTCTTGAGTAACCCAAGGCATGGGTGTTATAAGTGTTTTGGATGCTCTGTCAGCAACAGCTTCAATACCGGTGATTAATTTTTCAATCCTAGAAATGGTCAGAAGTACAAAATAAAGGGTAGGATCACATGTACCTCCACCAACGTTATATATTTAATAAAGTGCCCATGTGGGTTAATATACGTTGGTAAAACCAACAGGATGTTAAAGACAAAGTTCAAAGAGCACGGGAACAAGATCAATGGTAAGAAAGAGGAGACAGTATTGATATCACATTGCACAGAATATAAACACACTGTGGCTTTTTTAAAGCTTATGGGGATTGAGGAAGTGCAAAAAACATTTTCAGGCTCAGATAAAGACAAAGCTTTATTACAAAGAGAAGCATTTTGGAAGTTTACATTGGACACAGTCTTCCCAAGAGGACTTTATGATTTTTTTGTCCCTTAATTGCTTTTTAGACAGCAGCTGAATGGAATATGTCTGCACAATGCTTTTCTCATCCACAGACCATCAAGATGCTGCTGCTGATCTCTTCACTGCTCTATTGCCTTTTCTTGAGACTAAGGTGGGTGCTGTTAATGACCTAAGAAAAGAATGAAAATAAGAAAAGAAACAAGCTCTGTTTTTTTAAATTATTTTTTAATGATCTCTTTAGGGTATAGTGGCACTTGGTGTGTTATCTCACGGATTATTCTAATCTCTCTCCTTTTATGTGACAGCCACCTTCCCCACATGTGACGATGTATCTACATGCCAGGCTTAATCCCCCCCCCCCATGATCCCCACTGTGGAATCTGGAGGACGCGTATCGATGCGCAATTACACTGCTTCCTTCGCGAAGATGGAATGGAGGAAAAGGCGACGCGAGTGAGGAGAGGACCAGATCCCCCTGCCATGACGTCGACGACAAGAAAATCTCACAAGAGTTCAGGACCTATCAGGAACCATGATGGATGATGGGAGGGCTTGATGACGTCACCGTGACTGGAGACCGGATCGGCGCACTTACACACTTGTCAGAATGAGGAAGAGAACAGCTAAAGAACCACGTGGGATAATTAGGGGGGATTATGATAAATTTATTCACATGTTTGTTGGACTATATATTATGGACTTTTTACTAGTTTGTTATGCCAGTCATTTGAAAAGACCTCGCTGAAGGTTGAAACGTCGTGCTGTTCTGACACAATAAATCCTTTGGAAAATCCGCAGTGCCTTGGATCATCTATTCTAACTTAATAGGAATTTATAGACAGGTTTCCCTGAACCAGAAGCACCGGTCATTGTATTACTACCTATTGCTCAGTAATTGGGGCAGGCCCATATTTGGGTAGGTGCGGATGTCCAGGAATGCGGTCTAAATGTTTTATCTATGTGTATTGAAAGCAGAACTGGTGATTGCTTAAAAGCTATACCAACAGAAAATGGAGCTCTCCGATCATAACAGAGAATGCCTGTATAGACCTATATGATGCAGTTTGTTTTCTATTGTCTCTGAATAAACTATTAGAACAAGAACCGATCCGTGGAAGTATTGACTGAAGTTTAGTACCTATTTTCAGAGATCGAGTCAGGCGCTCCTATAAGGCACAAGGCACTGAACAAGATCTTGCAGGTAGGGCCACTGACAGGTGGGGAGAGCCGGGCCCGGTGGCTATGGGGAACCCAGCTGGCATGGACAAGAAGATGGGCCCGAGCAACTTGGGGGATACTTAAAATCTTGCCTCCAGCACATGGGCTGGTCCACCTGTTCCTTCAGCACATGGACGGACCCGCCTCTTCTTTCAGCACATCGTTCCAGCTAGGCCCCTACCTGTCGGTAGGCTCATTTGGTCCCATTCAGGCCTTCCTTTTCCCCAGGCCCTTCCCCCCCCTCTCCCATTGGCTGGCTCATTCTTATTTCCCCCAAACCCATACCTACTCTCTCGCCCCCTCCCAGGTCCAAACCCACTCTCTTCTCCCAGGTCCATACCTACCACCCCCCTTCCAGGCCCATACCTACTCCTCCCTCATAGCTCCTTCCTCTCACATAGTTCCTTGTCCTACCCTCCCTATAGCTCCTTCTCCCCCCCTCCCACATATATCCATCTCCCCCCCCCACGCCACATAGCTCCTTCTCCCTCCCCACATTGCTCCTTCTCGCCGCCACCCCCCCCCCACAAACACATTTCACATTCCCCCCCCCCCTGTTTGCGGCCCTGCAGGTAGGGGAACAGAAAAGGATTCCCCCCCTCCTCTTCTGTTCGCATCAGTGATGACACAATCATATGATCTTGAAGTGCCGGAGGTGCTGTGAGTTCGATGCCGCAGCCCGGCACACAGTGTGTACACACAGAAATATTCAACTTGGTAACGCTGGTTAATAATTGTATACACTTCTTCTTCAGTTTAACAAAACAACGTGACACTACATGTTTTTTCTCGGGAATTCCATAATTTCAAATCCTATATTTGTTATGCCCATTGTATTTGTGTTAGTAAGCAGGGAAATACATTTTGTGTAAGGCCTGCTAAATCCATTCAGAGGTTCCCTAAATGACACAAACTGGGGTCCCATTTCTTTCTATATTTACAAACCTCACGTTTGACTTCTTATTTACAGTATAAGAAAAGGGCCACGTACTGCAGATGTCTCTCCTTTTTGTTTTTACGAACATAAATATTGTATAACTCACAGAAAAAGGAGCTAAACAAACACTGAAACAGACTTAGAATTTCCTGAAATCAGGCACTTCAACCACAGAACAAAAGTATTCCATTCAAATATGAAACAAAGTTCAATACATACCAGCGTTCTCTTAAGCCGTCTGACAGCACACAGTAGGAAGCCGCTGCTAACACAGAGCTGTTAGTTAATTAGTTGCTTGCATAACCAGTTTTTTTGCTGATCCGCCATCTTATTCACAGTTATAGTCATTTATTGTACACTAAGAAAACAAGATCCAATCTACTAAAATATGAGTATTTTGGGATTTACCACAATAAGGTTGTTGTAAAACTGTTCTGGAATACTTCCAGACAAAATACTATGTATACATGTACATAATAATAAGTTGTCATATATCAAACATTCCTGGAGCAAGAACCCGGGTGATACAGGTATGTATGAAACAGGTCCAGATTTATCAACGAAAAATATTCAAAACAGTGGCATATTGTCTTTGACAAATCTTGTTATTTTTGCACCAATTTGGAACCCGTTTGACTTTGAGATAATTTACCCTACATTTTTGCATGGATAAAAAATTGAAAAACTCCAAGAATAAAAAAAAGAAAACCCTGAAGTGATCACATGTAACAAAAGGAAATAATTGGACCAAACAAATTTAGTGATTAAAATGACCCCGGTACTGAGGTGGGAAAGTATAGAACTGCGCACCCACAGTAGCAGAGGCACGCCTGGAGGGTGGATAGTCAAGATCGCCGGGTCTGGGTTGGAGAGAGTGGGTTAGCCTTGATACTTGCTGAGGTCGTAGGTAGGGACCAGGAGAGTAGTCAGAGTCCGGAGTGTCGTGGCCAGGGGTTGGAGCCAGTAGAAAGGTAGTTAGTCTGATAGTCAGGGATGGAGAAGTGTGGGTGGTCAGAGGCAAGCCGGGGTCGGTAATCCAGAGAGAGGTCCTAAAGTCAAGCTGGGTCGGTACACTGGAGAAACAAGCAACAAGGTTAAACCACAACAGGAACAAGGCAAGGCAGGGACGTGGGAACACAAGGCTACAATGAACTATGCTCAGTCAAAGAATGAACGGAAAGGCTGAGCATATATAGGAGAGCTGGACATATAGGACTGAGGGGAGGAGCGGAGATGCGGCCTCTGCAGAAGCAGCGATTGGCTGCGAGGTGCAGGAGACAGGTGGGAGAGAGATTACAGTTGCCGCACAGCTGGGGAGCGGTGCACGCACCACGCGGGGCGGCCGCCCGGTACAAGCGCAGGGGCGGAGCCAAGCTCTGTGGGAACCTTGAAAGCCCTCCGTGCACGTGCATGCTCTGTAAGGAACGTGGGAGACTGTACAGCAGGGGGAAAGAAGGAAGCACGCCACAGGGAATGCGCTCTCAGACCACTTGCAGCGGGATGCTGTGCAGCAGGAGGTAAGGAGGGAACATGCCGCAGGGGACGTGTTCCCCGATTCCTTACAATCCCTTCAGAAGCAGCAACAGAAAACCTTACTCTGGGGATGGATCCGACTGTTTCAGGAGAAAATGGGTGGGCATTACACACAATCAGCAATGTGGAACTAAAAGTTATTTCTTCTATGGAGAAAAATTGTCCTCAGCGCTGTTCTTCACTCCGTGCTCAGTGCAGTATATAAGAGAAAAATATAGAAAGACACTGT
>NC_134484.1:171588206-171620706 GCF_040206685.1 Ascaphus truei
GGAGATGCCCCTTCTGTGGGGAAGTCCCTTTGAGAGGGTCCCTCCATAGGATCCTCAGCAGTTTCAGAGTGTGTCTCATTATTGACAGTCTCTTGACCCATCTCTGCCGACTCGGACTCACCGTTGAGCGGTGTGGCCAGTATCTCTGTCTCTTCATCTTCTACTTGTGGAATGGGGAGAAGATGATTGCGGTGCCATACCTTTACCCGGCCATCAGTGTCTTTGATGCGATAGACCGGGAGGCCCGGCATCTGGGATTCTATTTCATACACTCCGTCTCTCCATCGGTCGGCCAATTTGTGCTTTCCCGGGACTCCCAAATTCCTAAGCAATACCACATCCCCAGGACGAAGTTCCCGATATCTGACCTTATGGTCGTATCGTCTTTTGTTGTTAGCGTTCAACTTAGCTGTAGCCTTCTCAGCTTGTTGATAGGCCTGCTGTAAACTGTCTTTGAGTCTTTGTACGTATTTAAAATGGGTAGCATTGTGTATCCCATCTGTCGAAACTCTAAGACGTATGTCCACTGGCAGTCTTGCCTCTCGCCCGAACATGAGGAAGTAGGGGGAGAATCCCGTTGATTCGTGTCTAGTGCAATTGTACGCATGCACCAGGGCCTCTACGTGTCGGCTCCATTCAGTTTTCTGAGCACTCTGTAGTGTTCCGAGCATATCCAGTAAGGTTCGATTAAAGCGCTCGGGCAGTGCATCTCCTTCGGGGTGATACGGGGTTGTTCGAGACTTGGTGATATCCAGCATTTTGAGTAACTCTCTGA
Source organism: Ascaphus truei (assembly GCF_040206685.1). Classification (NCBI taxonomy): domain Eukaryota; kingdom Metazoa; phylum Chordata; class Amphibia; order Anura; family Ascaphidae; genus Ascaphus; species Ascaphus truei. The sequence goes on from NC_134484.1 coordinate 171,588,982, forward strand.
TCAAAGTACTCTCAAAGTCCCGCCCTTGATCGGAGTGCAGGCGATTGGGGAGACCGTAGTGCACGAAGTACTTCTCCCATAATATTTTTGCCACGATGATGGCTTTCTGATCTTTAGTGGGGAAAGCCTGAGCATACCGGGTGTAATGGTCCGTGACGACTAGCACGTTGCATATCCCCCGGCTGTCAGGCTCAATGCACAGAAAGTCCATACACACAAGGTCCATGGGGCCCGAACTTTGTAGATGGCCCATGGGGGCTGCTCGAGTAGGCAGAGTCTTGCGCTGTATACACCTAGTACAGCGGCGACAGTGACGTTCGACGGCCTCTCGCATCTTGGGCCAAAAAAAACGATCTCTGACCAGCCCAAAAGTCTTGTCTATACCCAGGTGCCCATGATCATCGTGTAGAGACTTCAACACCAGATATTGTAAGTTCTTAGGGAGCACTAGTTGTCGCCTATCCGGGTGGTTGTGGTATTGCACCACCCGATAGAGTAAGCAATTGTCTATCTCGAATTTGTCCCATTCCCGCATGAGCAAGGCCACCAAGTCATTGGGTGCGCGTTTCAGAAGGGCTGGGTTCTGCTTTTCAACGGCTCGCCTGATGATACTAACGACCGGGTCTCGTATTTGGTAGTCTACTAGATCCTTCCACCGTAACACCTTGTCCTGCGTGATGTTCATCCCTTTTGGATCGCCGTAGGCGGCGGGGACAGCCTGCGACCGGCATCCCACTGAGTCGGCCACTCTTAATTCTGAAAAGGCCACTTGGTCGTTGACGATAGCGGCCATGCTACACATAGCTCGCACTCCGGGTCCTGGGATTTCCTCCCATTCCTCGTCATCGGGATTAGCACTTAACCCGGGTCATCTGGATAGGGCGTCAGCCCCTATATTCAAGGGTCCCGGCTTATACTTCATGGTGAACCGATAGCTGCTTAGAGCGGCCAGCCAGCGGTGTCCAGCGGCGTCTAACTTAGCCGAGGTGTTGACATAAGTGAGGGGATTGTTATCCGTCCTTACTTCGAAGGTAACACCGTACAGGTAGTCGTGGAGCTTCTCGGTAATAGCCCACTTGAGAGCCAGAAATTCCAACTTGTGGACGGGGTATCTCTGTTCACTGGGGGTCAGGCTGCGGCTGATGTAGGCCACAGGCCGAAGGCCCTCAGTGTGCTTTTGATGCAGGACGGCACCCAGTCCATTGAGACTGGCATCCACATGTAGAACGTAAGGTTGTTCAGGGTCAGCATACGCAAGCACCGGCGCCTCGGTTAGACACTTCTTCAATTTCTGGAAGGCCTGCTCGCACTCCGGCGTCCATTTATCACCAAACGGTTGGCGTGCCGATACAGCTTTCCTCCCGGTCTCTGAGGGATATATCTTCAACAGACTGTTCAGGGGTTTAGCTCTACTAGAGTACCCTTCCACGAAGCGGCGGTAATACCCACAAAATCCCAGGAAGGATCGCAGCTCCGTGACATTCTCGGGACGAGGCCAGTTCACTACCGCTTCTACCTTGGCGGGGTCGGTGGCGATCCCCTGGGCGGACACGATGTGTCCCACGTAAGTCACTGAGGTACGACAAAACCGGCACTTGTCTAGGGACAATTTCAGTCCTTCATTCCCCAGCCGGTCTATTACTTTAAGTAACCGCTCTTCGTGCTCTTCTAGAGTCCTTCCGAAGACAATGATGTCATCCAGATATACCAGACACTCCCGCGGGTTCATATCCCCGATTGTCTTCTCCATCAACCTTTGGAAGGTAGCAGGCGCCCCACATATACCTTGGGGCATACGTGTGAATTGGTAGAATCCCAAGGGGCAGACGAAAGCTGTCTTCTCCTGATCTTCCTCGTTCATAGGTACCTGATAGTACCCCGATCGCAGGTCGAGCACGCTGAACCATTGACTTCCATTCAGCGCATTCAGGATCTCTTCAATACGCGGAAGGGTGTACTGATCCGGTATCGTACGATTGTTCAGGGTTCGATAATCAACACACAGTCGTACGGATCCGTTCTTTTTACGCACCACCACTATGGGTGACGCGTAGGGCCCCCGAGACTCCTTCAAAATCCCGGCCCCTTTCATGTCGTCAAGGGTTTCCCTCACATCGTCCATATCCCGCGGGGCGATGCGGCGAGAGCGTTCTCGGAACGGGGTGGTATCATTCAGTCGGATGGTATGTTGGGCACTGCGACTGCACCCCACATCCATCTCACTTGTGGAGAATACCTGTCGGCGTTGGTTCAACTGAGTGGCTAGCCTCTCCTTCCACTGAGTGGACAGCGTCGACTCCCCAAAGTTGAAGTCCAGCTCGACTAGCCGTTCGTCCACGGCCACCGCCTTCACCTGAGGCGTGGTTTCTACAGTGCTGACGGGATATATGCAACCTAACTTCTGGTCGGCATCAAATTCCATCGGGAAGGGGGAGAGATTCTGTACATACACGTGGGTTTGAAGTGGGATCTTAGTTATCCACTCCCTCACTTCGGGTAGGATCCTATACCCTCTCTGGACTTCTTCGTCTTCAGGCGTATTCTCCAGGGAGAACAGCTGATCACTCTCCTCTCGTTCGGGATAACAACACCAGACGGCCATCTTTTGTACTCCCCCTGGTAATATGGTCGTCAGCCCCCGTTGCCGATTGTATAGATCCCCATGACGCTCCAGAGCATATACCCGTTTGCATTCCTCTCGTAGGACTGGATCTAGGAGGGAGGTGGCGAGCGGCAATTCGTTAGTTTCTTTCAAGTACGCTCTGACCACCGCTTGTACTATGTCGGTGTTGGTACCCAGGATGATCGGATACTTATACTGATCCTGGGGCTCCGGACACACTAGCGCCGTTACAAACATAGAGTGTTGCTTGCCGGTATTCAGTTGGGGTATCTCCATTTGAACCCTTACAATCCCATCGATGGGGTAATCTTCATTACTTAACCCCCTTACTTTCACATGGTCGGCCGCTTCTAAAGGGCAATGCCGGAGGTGCTGGTTATAGAACGGGCGGTATATGATGGTCACTTGCGATCCCGTATCCAGTAGAGCCGCTGCATATATCTTTTCTATTAACACCCGCACGATAGCGGCGGGGCCTACTTGGCAGTAATCTTCCCGGTTGGAAGCTCCAGCCCCGGTGTCGGTATCAGTAGCTTCCGGGGAAGTCTCCATGTCAGATCCGGCGGTTTGCACTATGCATATCATCGACCGGGCTGGGTTTCTTCGGTCGGAGCCTTTGTCCTCGGGGAGGCCCTCCCTTTCTGGGCAGGCTCGGGAGAGGTGGCCCTTCTTACCGCAGGTGTAGCAAAAGTAGTCTCTGGATTCAGGGTGACCCCTGTACGGAGGAGGTGAGTTACGGGGGGGTCTAGCTTTGGGGGCCATGCCCTTCGTGGCGACCTCCTCTTCTTGGTTCGCGGTGTTCTTGGCCTTGGCCCCAGTGGCTTTAGTCGGGTCACTGGTGGAAGGCTCCTTAACCTTGGCGGGAGTATGCAACCGGGCGTAGGCTTCATGTTGCTTTATCTCACCCATTAACTCCTCCCAGCAAGGGGGGTCACCTCGCATCCGGGAACATTTAATCATGAGGGCGATAGAATTGTCGGGAAGTGCTCCTCTCAGGAATTGATTCCAGCAATACTCATTCACCTGTGTAGACTTAATCTGGTCCCTTTTTCGCTGAAGGTAATCGGATAGCTCTTCTCCCAGTTTCTGGCGAAGGTTGAAGTAGCGCGTCATCAGTTGTCCTTCGTCTTCCGTTCGCCCGTAGGCCCGTTCAAGAGTCTCTAACATTTGTTGAGCGGCAACATCCGCATGTTGATCCTTAGCCAGTCGTATGGTGGTGGAAGCGGGTGGCCGCAGGCATTCCATTATGCGTTGTCGTTTTGCTAACTCAGGGCACGTCCATTCTTCTACAACCTGGGAAGTGTACTCTATCCACACTGCAAACGCTTCCTCACCCGCCGGGGTTGGTTTTGTTCCTGAAAAGATTTTTAGTTTGCGATACTGCTGTTGGATCGACGCTTCGTCCTTGGCCCCTCCCAGCTTGGCAATAATCTGAGCTAGCATTCGGATGTCATTTCCCTCGGTAGCAGAGGGCTGGGCAATACTTAGGGGTGGGCTGTAGTCGGCGACGGTACCTAAATTAGACTCGCAATAGCTCCCAGGGGGGGAAGGTGATGTACACATATCCACCTCTTCCAAGTTCGTGTGGGAGCTGCGGGGCTCATATTTGATGGGTCGCTCCGAGTACACCACCGGACAATCAACATCAGCCGAGCGTTCGAACCACAAGATGGACGGACCGTGGCTTTCATTTATATTTCGCCCGATATTCACTAACACGGAGCAATACCCCTTGTCTTCCAAGTGCTGATCAACCACGACTATGGAGGCAGTCCTCCGGAGATGAGGGTTTTGCCTCAATGCCGCTCGTATCTCTGATGAGGGAATATCTACAGGGACGTGGCACACCGCCAGCGCATGGGTCGGCGGCACTCCCAACTTCAGGGCCCAGTCGTGGACCTCGTGTCCGGACTTTACAACCATGATAAAAAAATAGGAATTGGACAATCTGGAAAAATAAGATAGGGCACCCCAGGTCTAATCTCAGCAGCGCCTCCAAATGTAACGGGTATTCCCCCACCCAATCGCAGATATTGTGTAGGTGCAAGGAACATATATTGTTACTCAGGTGTGGTGCGTTACCTGTTGGCTCACAGGAGGGCTGAGCTTCCGCCACGGGGAACCTGGGGCAATTATACTAGGGTACTCACTTACAACGATGCAGCGCCTCCACCTGCGATGGCTCCCACCAGAGGGGGAGTTGTTCCTCGCAGGACAATCACAAATAATCACATGCACAGTGGGTATAATAACTAATGGCTTTACTAACATGCATGGAGAATATCATCACATCAATCATAACCTGTGTCCTTCTCACGAGGAGACACTAACAGTGACGTCTCGCAGGACGATTCCCCAACACTAGGTGATCCCACCCAGTGTCCCAAGAACCCCACCCAGTGTCCCGTACTCCTACAGAGATAGTCAATGGGTGACTGCGCAGTCACTATGTCGGTAGATAGGCCTTGTTGGTGCACGTGAGGGTGTGGGTTACCTGCCGAGCACTCCAGTACTCGGACCTGCAACGGACTTCTCAAAGGATCGAGACGAACTCCGTCACGATTTCCGGATCCAACACAGGATGATCCCTCAGGGGCGATCCCACCCTGATAACAGTCCAGCTTGCTCCGCAAGACATGCAGTAGTCTTGATTCTTACTCTCTAATAGCTAATGGGGCTGATCCCTCTCTAGGGCCTGTCCCTACAATACTCCTCTAAGATGACTCAGGGCTATCTGGGGCCTAGGGGAATGGCTGGCCTAGTGCAGAGAGTCACTGACTCCTGCACCCTACCTCCTTCCCCTCGCTGCTCCGGTCAACAACTCCTCTGCACCAAACCCCGCGAAAAGTATCTATTCCCTGCAAGCAGGGAGCTCCTACAGCCCTATTGGCTCCCTGGCGTCACATGGGGTTCCCTAATGCTCCTGGTATCTGTAGTCCCTGGCCAATACCTACCCTGGTAGGCTAGGGCTTCGCGGGCTTACATCTGCGCATGCGCGAGCTGATTGGAGTTCTCCCGCACCTGCTCTAACTGCGCGTGCGCGAGCTATCTTTCAATGGCGGCGCCCGGCTCCGCTAGCCGCCGGGACCCTAACGACGCGATCGCGGCCTTGGCAACCGGCCCGCTCGCGTGCTGGAAGGAGGGGGGGGTGAGTACGTGAGGGGGGACCTGGCTACACCTGTATGGAGCAAGTCAGGTGACTACTGCTCCATGCCACTCTCGCTTCCCCCTTGTCCTCCTGCTCTGATTCCCCCCCCCCCCCCCCCCTGCTCCGGTCCCCCCTTCCCGTTCCGATTCCCCCCCTGCTCCGGGTCCCCCCTTCCCGTTCCGATTCCCCCCCTGCTCTGGGTCCCCCCTTCCCGTTCCGATTCCCCCCCCCCTACTCCGATTCCCCCTTGTTGCGAGTGTCTGAGTTTGTGTCTTAGTGTGTGTCTGTGTGTGTGTGAGATCAGGGGGGGAGGGAATGAATGTGAGGAGGACGGATTCAGGGAGTGGGTTTGAGTCAGAAGGGCATAATTGATGGAGGGGGGAGAGTGAGGAGACGGGGTGTAATAGAGGAAGAGAGGGGTGAGGGGAGAGAGTGAATGAAGAAGAGAGGGGGTAAGAAAGAGATGGGGCTACACCTTGGGACTATCTGCATTAGAGTGGGGTGTGTGGGGTGTGGGGTGTGTGGGGTGTGGGGTGTGTGGGGTGTGTGTGTGTCTGAGTCTGAGTGAGAGAGAGTCTGAGTGAGAGAGAGAGAGTCTGAGTGAGCGAGGGATTCTGAAGGGGAGGGAGTCTGAGAGAGTCTGAGGGGGAGAGAGTCTGAGGGGGAGAGAGTCTGAGGGGAGGGAGAGAGTCTGAGAGGGAGAGGGAGAGTCTGAGAGGGAGAGGGAGAGTCTGAGAGGGAGAGGGAGAGTCTGAGAGGGAGAGGGAGAGTCTGAGAGGGAGAGTGAGAGTCTGAGAGGGAGAGTGAGAGTGAGAGTCTGAGAGGGAGAGGGACAGTCTGAGAGGGAGAGGGAGAGTCTAAGAGGGAGAGTCTGAGAGGGAGAGGGAGAGTTTGAGAGGGAGAGTTTGAGAGGGAGAGTCTGAGAGGGAGAGGGAGAGTTTGAGAGGGAGAGTCTGAGAGGGAGAGGGAGAGTCTGAGAGGGAGAGTCTGAGAGGGAGAGTCTGAGAGGGAGAGTCTGAGAGGGGGAGAGTCTGAGAGGGGGAGAGTCTGAGAGGGGGAGAGTCTGAGAGGGGGAGAGTCTGAGAGGGGGAGAGTCTGAGAGAGGGAGGGTGTGTGTTTGTGTCTGTCTGTCTGTGAATGAATACAGACACCAACCCACAGTCAGTCAGTCACCCACCCAAGTGTCAGTCAGTCACCCAAGTGTCAGTCACACACGAGTCAGTCAGTCAAAGTGTCAGTCACCCACCCCGTCACCCACCCCGTCACCCCCCCCCCCACAACCACTCTCTCTCTCTGTCTAGTTAACATTATGCCCCCCCCTGAAAACATTTCTGCGGACGCCCATGCATATACTATGTCCTTATAGTCTATAGCTATGTCCATCTGCTATGTGATGCGCTTTCAGACAAGCAGGCTTAGGGAGGATTTGTTCCTATAAAGTACACCTAGTTTGGCATAGGTTTGGGCTGCCAGGGTGTCAATGTGCATCCCAAATGTTAAATGTGAGTCAAACTATATGCCCAGATATTTGATGCTAGTGACAGGGGCTAGGATAGTATTACAGTTGGTTCTGATCTGAAGCTCCATCATTGTTAGCTTTAGAAGTTTAGCCGTGCTCCCAAATACCATTGTTACAGGTTTGTCAGTGTTTAAAACAGTTTGTTTTGGGAAATCCAGTTTTCGTGTCTCAAAAAATCAGATTGAAGTACGTATTTAATGTCATCTGCATACATGTGTATTGAAGCTTCCTTACAAGCTGTGGGAAGATCATTGATAAACACTGACAAGAGTAGGGGCCCCAGAACAGAGCCTTGCGGGACACCACAGGGGATATACAAGGGGTTTGAGCTTGAACCAGAGATAGACACATACAGTATTGGGATCTACCCGATAAGTATGAATGAAAACAGTTTAAAGCATGTTTCCCTATTCTAGAGCACTGACATTTGTTTAGCAAGATAGCATGCTAAACAGTATCAAAAGCTTTTGCAAAATCTAGGAATATTGCACCAGTAAGATGTCCCAGTTCCATTCCACACTGGATCTCATTACAAACTTTTAGGAGGGTAGTTACGGTGGAGTGTTTGGGAAGAAATCCAGAATGGAATTGGCTAAAGAAATTTGTCTTGGCATAGTAATCGCATAATTGAGAGTGAATAAATGTTTCCATGACTTTGGATAGAATTGGGAGAAGAGAGATTGGCCTGCAGTTTAAACAGTGTTTATTTCCCCTCATTTTTGAAGATTGGGATAACTCTGGCAGTTTTCCAGGTGTTAGGAATATGGCCTGAAGACAAAATAGAGTTGATTAGGGAAGCAAGCGGTTTGGCAATGGCTGGGGCACCGAGTCATAGGAACTTTGATGCAGCAGGTCAGGCCCACATTGGCTTCTTAGTTTTAATTTGAGGATCCTCTCCAGATACTGGGACAAATTGAAAATTGTGCGCAGTGTTGGGAGAGGTTGGAGCTATAGGGGTTCTCTCAGATTTGGCTTCATGTTTGTAGTTCGGGTTGCGTTTTGCTAATAAGTTAGTAGCACAGCCCACAAAGTAATCATTGAATGCGTTTGCAATGTGACTAGAATTTGACAGAGTTATATCATCCCTAATGATATTGGATGGTTGTTGATGGCTACAAGGCTGGAATATATTGTTGATTACCTTCCAGAAGTTAGCTGGATTTTATGTATTCTGGTGTAAATTTTCAGTGTAATATTGTGCTTTTGCATGTCTTGTTTGCCTTGTACATGCATTCCGCAGGCACTTGTAGTGATTAAGATCCTTGGTAGTACCAGTTACTTTGTAACTTTTCCACAAGGCATCCCTAAAATGGTAAAGCACTATGAAGTCGGTTGTAACCCACGGAAGGAGGGCCCCCAGTACTCTTAATCTGTGTAGTGGAGTATGGGTATCACAGAGTTTTAAGAACTCGGATTGCAACTAATCGAGAGCATATTCGGGGTCAGGTATTAAGTCGATTCTGTACCAAGTGTAACCATGCTGTAAAATGGCTGCAGTCATCTCTCCTGCTGACAGTAAGGCCTGGTAAGTTATGGGCATGCCAGCAGTTATCATGGAGGTTTGCCCTCACACCCTGGTGAGGTGTCATATGTCTCATAGGAAGAGACAACATGCTGCGTGTCCACGGTTAGTGACATCAGAGATGTGCCTGTTCCTAGGTGATATAAGACACAGCACTGTCTAAAGTTAGTTGAGTTCCTGTTGTTGGCTGCCTCTGTTCAGTAAGAGGCACATGGAGGTCTGCAACATTGTTGCAGTAGTCTGATGCAGAGCTGTGAGTCTGGCAGCACATGGCAGACAGAGAAAAGCTGTTGGTGGCTGATGTAAGAGCTATGAGACAAGGAGCAAGTCTGAGTGCAGGCTTGGGAGGAGACAGCTTATAAGACTGTGACCAGGGACCTGGCACAGGGACTATCTCCCTGAAGGGGAGATAGGGAACCCACCAATTGAGGGAAGAGATACCTTTCAGAGGGAAGTGCGGTGAACGATGGAGGGCTGAGTACACCCCATTGTGGAGGGCAGCTTGCCCACCGTGCAATAAAGATGATGCTGATAACAGAAACCCTCGTGTGTAAGAGTGAAGTGATTGCACAGGGGGCCGCACCACAGAGGAGTTCCTCACCAGGACCATCCACAAGCTCACGCTGGGATCCTGATGAGGTGGAGGCGCTGCACTAGATATAGGTAGGACTCAGCACACTACCTCAGCTGCCTGTCTGGGTTGGCAATCCCCACACACCATCATGCGGGAGACTCAGGAGTCCTGTAGCCAACAGGTGCACCACCAGACACAATCACACTGTAATGGGGACTGGTTAGACCACAGAGGCCAATATGTGATTGGGTGGGTCAGGCCAGTCCAGAAAACCCATTACATTTGGAGGCGCTGCTGAGATGCCAGACCTGTCAACAGGACAGGCTTTTGCTAGGTCACTTGGAAACAGGGAGAGTGTCTGCTGCCACTTTGTGCTGCGTTGGGACGGACCTAGGGGTTGTCAGGGGGGCTGATGGAGTATGTCAGTTCGCAGGGACGACCTAGGGGCCTGAAAGGAGTGAGGGGTTTGGAGCCGGGCTATAGCTGACCGAGTCACCTTGAGGCAGTGCTAGTTGGTAGGATGCCTAAAGGGATAGCCTGTTAACGTGGTCAGGATTCCTGGAGAGGGTCTGCGCTAGGCTGACCAAGACAGGTAGACGCCCAAGTACTGCATGGAAGCCCCAGAGTACTCTAGCCCATTCCAGACCACTTACCGAAGGGAGCACAGACTGGGAGGAAGGAGTCACAGCAGACACTGAGAGAGTGAGCCTAGCCTGAGGTAGTGCAAAACGAGTCCAGCCTACATTAGGTACACAAGGTGGTGCATCAGGGCAATCTTTATTGTACCGGTGTGGTGGCTGCCCCGCAGAACGGAGCCACATGTACGATAACTGTTACGAGAGAATGACGACCGCAAGAATGGAGGATCCGCGCGGTGCGGATAGTCCAAGATGGCCGACGGAGGCTAATGGAGAGAGCTCACATGGCGTGTGTGCGGGTGAAAAGTATGCGGAGGAAATGACTTTCACGAGTCGGCTGTGGAGTGGTGCTAAGGCTGTAGCCGCACCGTTTTGGTCCTACTTAGGGCCGCAGGGTACTACCCTGGAGGACATTGTTGTAACAAGTGGAGAACATTGTGAGAGTGACTGTCAGTCGACATACAAACAGATGAACGCTACCTCATTCATTGAACAGACTGACAACCCAAAATGGTGGCTCCCGCTTCCCTGGGAGACCGCGTGGGCCGAGTGCAGAGAATTCTGCACATGCAAAACTTGCAGGGAGTTGGCCAGGAGTGGCGTCAACAGGAGAGCCCCGCCCTGATGGGGGTTATGGCGCGAAAACTGTGGCCGCGCCTTCATGGACAGTGACTAATTCAGCCCCAGTGCTGGGTCACCTGATAAATCTATGGGACCTCCCCCTAATCTCAACCAGGGGGAATGGCTTCCAATTATGCCCCGTGGGCATGAGTCCAGCGGACCCAGGAACTGGTGCACTGACGGCGCAACTACCTGAAGTAGTTCCTCGCCGCTGGAGTGGCGTGCAAAAAGGAAGGGTACTTTGCACGCAAGGCAGCTGAAAGAAAACGGCTGGAATTGGCGGCAAAAGAGGAACCCCACCCTGTTGGGGATAAGGGCGCGAAAGCTGTGACCGCGGCCACTAGGACTGAAAGAGGTGCGGCCTTAATTAAAGGACATCCTATCCCGTTGTGGGACCGGCCCATAATCTCAACCAGGGGGAGTGGTTTCCAATTATGCCCATTGGGCATGAATCCAGCGGAGCAAGGAACTGCTGAGCCGGCCGCACCCTTACAGAATGTAATCCCTGTAATTGGTGCTGCTTGTGAGGGAAAGGATAAAGCGACTGAGCAAATTTGGCCGGGGATGGCGCCAAATAAGGAGTGGTGCTCGGGTGTTGGCGCGAAACCTGAAGCCACGCCCCCCAGGACTGTGAAAAGTTCAGCCCCTGTGCCGGGGCATCCAATTAACTTGTGGGACCCTCCCCAAATATTCACCAGGGGGAGGGGTCTCTATCTCTGCCAGGCAAGACCCGAGTTGTCTGAGGGAGGAGCTGGATGTGAGCTTCCTGTTCCACAGTTGCAAGGAGCTGGTGAACAGGAGAGACCACTGTGCAAAGTGTCTCCCGTAACCAGCACAACAAAGAGTGAGATGGACATTGGGGTATATCCCTATTTATTGCCAGGAGGCTCCCTGGTAGTCAAGGCGGGAGCAGACACAGCCATGCTGACGGCTGAAGCCCCGCGTGCGGCCTGCACCGAACCAGTTGATCCCGGAGAATGGGGATCGCTCCTAGTGATCGCAACGGAGCCTAGAGAAAAAGGGGTCTACAACCGCGGTGAGAACCCGGAACCTCACCGTCGGTCCCCTGCGTAAGTGCCACTACTAGCGTCGGAGTCTGCTTCATCGGACGAGGAGCAGGCAAGCCCGACATCGGTGGTGATGCGCCTACCGGCGGACCACTACAGCGGTGCTGCAAAAGAACCAGCACTTACCTGTGTCGCAGCGGAGCGGAGTCTCGAGGTGCCGAGATTGCCTGTGCGGAGACAACCGGAGCGGCGGAGTCCCACGGCCGTGGTGACTTACAGCGCGGAAGGAGGAGAAGATTCCATCCCGAGCCCACGGAGCGGTGAGATACATCCTTACCCTCCCCAGGCGCCGGTGGTGGCAACGGCGGCGGAGGAAGGCCTAGCCCAGGCCCGAGCGGAGCGGAGAGCAGAACCATCACTTCCGGCGGCGGATGTCATTGTGGAGGAAGAGATCCCGCATGGGGATCCATCGCAAGATGGCGGAGTATCCGGTTCCGGTGATGACGTCACTTCTGGCGGAGGTAGCGGAACGATCGGAGAGATGACAACAATGCCTCGGCGATCGGGCAGTGCTTCCCGATCACCTGTGTCAACCAAGAGCTGGCAGGCTGCGAGGAGAGCTGAGACGGGTGAGGCCCAACCAGCGGCACGTCCGCACAATGATACGGGACTATCCGAAGGCAGAGAGCGGGTCGGAACCTCGCGGATGCCCATTTCCTGTCCCTATGCCCAACCCCATGCCCTAGCTAAAGCCCCTGTCCCTGTCACCTTTTCCTGTGGGTCCACATCCAGTTTGGGAGTGTCGGAACGGTCCCAGGGAATCGGTGAGGAACGGACTGGGGAGAGACTGAACAGTTATGCTTCGGAGGGTGGTTCCAGGGGTGGAGGGCAACTGGGTAAGGCATCGGTGGACCGGTGGGTGCCTAATGTACCCGATTCGGCAGAGGAAAAGGTACCGGGATCATACCCATGGTCTAGGCCTCTTTCATCAAGGACCTCTGGGGTATCTTCTTTGGGGGATACAGAGGAGGGGGACTCACTAGAGTGGGGGTCTGAGGAACGTAAGGAGACCCGATGGTGGGCTCCCTTATTTGAGGGATACGTGGGGTGGATGGACCGCACACGGTTCTTACTACAGAAAGGGGACGTAGTGGACTAATGGTGGGCGGTGGGGGAATTTACACCGGCCCAGAGGAAGAGGGAGATGCAGGAACGATGGTTTCAGATATGTAAGCATAATATAGAGCCTATGGGGCCTGGGATATTATCTGACCCCGTGGACACAGACGAGCCCCTGTCATGGGTGTTGCCAGGGAGGGCAGGGAACGCAGAGCTGACTAGGAGCAGCCGGGCCGAGAGGGCTATTACTGCACCGACACACTTTATTCGAGCAAATACCCGGTATGTACCTGGCAGATACCTGGAATGCGCCGCTCCTCACCTCTGACAAGCCCCGTTGCATTTGCCTTCCCAGCCTGGGTTCATGCCTGGCTGATGGGCGGCTGATCTGTTAAATGATTATGATTAGGATTTAATAGGCTGCAATGCTTCGCGTGTCTACCAGATGGCATAAATTCATGAATTATAATGCAGTATATATATATATATACTGTGCAGTATTGCAGCCAGCGGGAATAAAATGCTTCAATCCCTGCCTGGAAAATAACCCAATGTACTCGGGCAGAAAACAGTCACAAACCTCAATATACCCGGGTATACCCGAATTCGTGGGACTAGCCGAGCTCGAATAAAGTGTGTCGCCAGTGTATAGCCAAGTACAAACACTCGCATGGCCTGGAATACCCATACGTCCCTGAGCCCCTCATGGAGGGAGAAATTGAGTTTAAGATGGGTTCCACTGGTGAGGATAGGGGATATGGCACTGATGAGGAGGAAGGATCAGGGGAAGAAGATTGGGATCCTGGCGGGTTACCTAAGAAGTGTCACCCAGAGGGTTACAGCATTGCTGCTTTAAGCCCAGTGGACCATGCTGTGCGCAAGCCACCGTAAGAGGGTATGGTAGTACCACTACTGGATACTCCATAAGGGAGTAACCCTGGTTGTTATACATCTATGTTAGGATGTATCTGTTATGTTTATGATGAAGATATGTACTGTAATGTTGTGACTAATTATGTATGTCATTCATTTTACAGTGCTTCCTGAAGAAAGGTACTTCAAATTTAGGTCCCAGCCGGGGACGGTGGGATTCACCAGGGGGAGAATGTAACCATACATAACTTGTGATCTGCCGCTCACACTAATATCATGCGTCTATTAATGTATAGGGTATACTTGCCGGTGCAAAGAGGATAGGGTTAACAAGCAAAGACATACAGAGGAGACATAGAGTCCTCCCCAAAAGATCCTCAGTTGCTGCACACAGGGCTAGAATTTCCTTGAGGGTTTAAATACCGAGTATATCTATGTGGTTCAGTCAACCATTCAATACAGGTAAGTAGTTGCTCTCAACACTGTGAGAGGACAAATACCACTAAACGCCAAATGGCAAAAAAATAACAAATACTTTATTAATATATAAAGGACAAACAACATTAAACGCTCGCTCTAAACTAACTAAAATCAATTAAAATGTGAATGTACCGGGTGTAATCACAGTTGTGGCAATCAGGATATATTACCCTCAGAATCAATTAGTGAGTGTGTGCAACACACAAGTAGTTTATACAAATCAGATGTATGTGTGTTGTGGATAGCCGTTCACAATGGTGGCTATATATAGTGTGCAGATGTCAGTGTGTTGGGTATATGTCGCAAAATCCTAACATATGATTCCAATGATAACCCAACTTTCTTGTGCCTCTCCAATTATATAGTGGAGTATGCCTAAATTGTTGCTGACACTCTATTTCACGCACACATTCAAACAGAGATGTTATGTTGCACACTCCTGATAGCTCATGATCACTCACTCAGCGGGGTATCGACACATATAGTAGCTAATGTATAGTGTGTCTGTGTCGAATGTTAGTCCAATGTGCTACAGTGTCAAATGACCAACATTTAGATACTAGTGCAGATCGGAACACATAGCAAATAAGGATAATATCCCCGCAGCTGCCTAATGCATGGACTGATCTCACCCGGTAGCTGCCTCCTCCACGACGTCAACGCGATGACGTCATGCTGACGTACGTTTCGCGCGTAGGGGGACCTGCGCTTTCTCAAGGTGGGAGGTGCTAGTGCAGAGCAGCGCTGTCCTTTTATATGCTACTACCGAACGGTGGGCGGTGTGTATATCTCCCTACTTAAAGCTGTAGGCTGTCTGACTGAACCGCAAGCAATTTAAAGTTGTCCAATCACGGGACTGTGTGTGTTAGTTCCAATTCGTCTGTCTATCTGTCACTGGGTCAGTCTGGTTCCGTGTATCATGGCACGTTATGTACAGTTCACAATATATACAGTGTATGAGATGGTTAGTGCCTAATCATGTGGATCTGGTTACTATTGAGACCTGTACGTGTGATGATTTAAAATCTGTGACACCTCATAAAAGAAGTATGTCTAAAGCCACCCACATGGTATACCATGGAGCTAGTGTGTAGTGTTCCACTAGGGGTATACATATAACCTTATTCTTAGTTGTCCTGATAATGGAAAAGGTGACACTGGTTCCCTTTGGGTTCCATGAAATGGTATATGCTACTTGATCTTATTACTATATCATCAGTGAGTTATCACCAAATTGTGTTAGTACACGTATCCTTTATCTGATGTTCCTGCCTATGAATGGGACCCATATATACCTCTTCCATATATTAATACTCAAACCAATACCTCAGCATAGGTAAAAGCATATGCATACATAAGTGGATGTATGTATTGTATTCATGTAGGAATGTCCTAACCTATGTTGTCCTCCCCGAAGGTCAAAACGAACACCTAGTTTAAGCTATATACCATAAATCCCCCCCCCCAAAACACACCAAATTTAAGTTCAGTATAGATGTTTATAACAGGTGTACTGATGGAAATCTGAAGGTGTAGGAATGTGGATAGCCATAATATGGTCCGCCCAAAGGGTCAATACGGACCAAAATTTAAGCTATATCCCAGTTAAACCTAGCGTACATCTAGGTGTTCCCAATACATGGATATCAGGGTACTTCAGATAAAAGAGGTATATATGTAGCCCTCATTTAGGCCTACAGGACTTAATGTTCTCAATGTATAGATCCACTTGCATTCTGTCTGCAAGAGGACCTTATTCCAATTACCCTTCCGCTGACCCCAGGGGATGTGTTCGATACCAATGAACACTAGTTTATCACTATTCCCATCATGTTCGATTGTCACATGTCGTGCAAGTGGGGTGTCTTTCGCATTTCTAATGGATCCCAGGTGTTCCAGTATCCTGATTTTAAAATGTCTAAAGGTTTTACCCACATACATTTTTCCACAGGAACAGATGACTAGGTAGATGACTCCTTCTGTAGTGCAATTAATGTATTCTTTAATCTTAAAGACCCTGTTCTTGCTAGAGTCTGAAAACTCAGTGGTCTTAGGTACAAATTTACATGCTTTGCACTTCCCACAGGGGTATGATCCTTTGGGTTTTTGACCTAGCCAGGTACTCCTCACTTTAGTTTGAAAGTGACTTCTCACTAGGATATCTTTTAGATTCCTACTTCTCCTGCTGGTAAGTTTAGGTTTAGTGGATAGAGCCACCTTCAAATCATCGTCATCCAGGAGGATATGCCAATGTTTGTTTAGGATACGGTAAATCTGGCCCCATTGGTCGCTGAAGGTTCCAATGAATCGTATGGGTTTGTATCCCTCCCCTGGATTGCTACGGTTGGTGGTGGTGAGAAGCTGAGTTCTTGGTGTGTTTAATGCCCGATTGTATGCTTTAGTCAAGCTGCCTTTAGGATGCCCTCTGTCTAGGAATCTGTCTGTGAGTAACTTGGCCTGCTCTTTGTACTCAGGAAGAGTCGAACAATTTTGCCGAACCCGTAAATATTGGCCTATAGGGATGGCATTAATGACATGTTTCGGGTGTTGGCTCTCTGCCCTGAGTAGGCTATTAGTTGCCGTACTCTTCCTATATATGGTGTTCTCTAGTTTTCCTGTTTCCGCCTTAAGAATAGTGATATCCAGGAAGTCTATACTGACCAAGCTCGAGACAGTGGTGAGTTTCAGATTGTTGCTGTTCGTATTTAGCACCTTAACAAACTCAACTAGAAGGTCCCCCGTGCCCGTCCATAGTAGGAAAATATCGTCTATGAATCTTACCCATAGATCAATGAAGATGGTATAGGCTTCAAGGGCCTCGCTAATAAGTTAGTAGCACAGCCCACAAAGTAATCATTGAATGCGTTTGCAATGTGACTAGAATTTGACAGAGTTATATCATCCCTAATGATATTGGATGGTTGTTGATGGCTACAAGGCTGGAATATATTGTTGATTACCTTCCAGAAGTTAGCTGGATTTTATGTATTCTGGTGTGAATTTTCAGTGTAATATTGTGCTTTTGCATGTATTGTTTGCCTTGTACATGCATTCCGCAGGCACTTGTAGTGATTAAGATCCTTGGTAGTACCAGTTACTTTGTAACTTTTCCACAAGGCATCCCTAAAATGGTAAAGCACTATGAAGTCGGTTGTAACCCACGGAAGGAGGGCCCCCAGTACTCTTAATCTGTGTAGTGGAGTATGGGTATCACAGAGTTTTAAGAACTCGGATTGCAACTAATCGAGAGCATATTCGGGGTCAGGTATTAAGTCGATTCTGTACCAAGTGTAACCATGCTGTAAAATGGCTGCAGTCATCTCTCCTGCTGACAGTAAGGCCTGGTAAGTTATGGGCATGCCAGCAGTTATCATGGAGGTTTGCCCTCACACCCTGGTGAGGTGTCATATGTCTCATAGGAAGAGACAACATGCTGCATGTCCACGGTTAGTGACATCAGAGATGTGCCTGTTCCTAGGTGATATAAGACACAGCACTGTCTAAAGTTAGTTGAGTTCCTGTTGTTGGCTGCCTCTGTTCAGTAAGAGGCACATGGAGGTCTGCAACATTGTTGCAGTAGTCTGATGCAGAGCTGTGAGTCTGGCAGCACATGGCAGACAGAGAAAAGCTGTTGGTGGCTGATGTAAGAGCTATGAGACAAGGAGCAAGTCTGAGTGCAGGCTTGGGAGGAGACAGCTTATAAGACTGTGACCAGGGACCTGGCACAGGGACTATCTCCCTGAAGGGGAGATAGGGAACCCACCAATTGAGGGAAGAGATACCTTTCAGAGGGAAGTGCGGTGAACGATGGAGGGCTGAGTACACCCCATTGTGGAGGGCAGCTTGCCCACCGTGCAATAAAGATGATGCTGATAACAGAAACCCTCGTGTGTAAGAGTGAAGTGATTGCACAGGGGGCCGCACCACAGAGGAGTTCCTCACCAGGACCATCCACAAGCTCACGCTGGGATCCTGATGAGGTGGAGGCGCTGCACTGGATATAGGTAGGACTCAGCACACTACCTCAGCTGCCTGTCTGGGTTGGCAATCCCCACACACCATCATGCGGGAGACTCAGGAGTCCTGTAGCCAACAGGTGCACCACCAGACACAATCACACTGTAATGGGGACTGGTTAGACCACAGGGGCCAATATGAGATTGGGTGGGTCAGGCCAGTCTAGAAAACCCGTTACACAAGGGTAGTTCATAAAATCAGCCAGAAACTGCTGTGGGTTAAAGTTTCTAAATGTTTTAGTAAGGACAACTTTAGGGCTTGATTGGGGTGGTCTGATTTTCCTTACACAGTACACTATTGCATGGTCACTGAAAATGTCAGGTAGGATACAAGAGGATAGGATTCTGTTTGGAATAGAGGATAGAATCCAGTCTAGCAAGGAATGGTTGTAAGATTTTAGGTCTGTGTGTGTAGGTTTGGAAATTAGTTAAGTTAGGTTTAGTTACTTGAGTTGTGTCTGGATTTTGTTGTTTTTAGCGTCAAGCCAATTGTAGTAATCCCCAAGAACTAACAGCTTACACTTCCCACTCAGAGAGGAAACTGTGAGTGAGTACTGGTTGGTGTGCTGGTTTTCAGAGTTTTTCACCAACATTCAGTAGATAATGTAAGACTTTTGCGTAATCCAGGGTGTATGATGATATTGGGTTTGGGCCAGGAAGGAGGAGTTTGTAGTGGATAGAGAGATTAACATTTCCACGAGGCCACAGTAAATAGCAGAGTTGAGGTAAGTAGCAAGTTAATTATCACAAAGGTAGATAACTGTGCATGAAGCTGTGGTTATCCAGGTTAGTGTGCACATTGAGTAGACAGCAGGTGTGTGCCTTTTACTTGTGTAGCACTGCTTCCCCCCCCCCTCTGGGAGTTCTTGCTTAGGCTACAGGTCTGTGTGGTGCATTGTACCTGTTTGGCTCCAGGAGAGATGAGTTTCCGCAATGTTGTGGGGAACAGAACAGGTGTGCTGCAACCACTAGTCTGTACTTGATGAATGGTTCATGCTCCCTGGTATCAAGCCCTCAGGGTACGCCCCAATTGTCTTTCTTCTGATGAAAGGTATCTACGCTCCCTGGTAACATGCCCTCAGGGTACGCCCCAACATAGTCTTTCTTTTGGTAAGGGTCTGGGTAATCCCCACCACCTCAGAGTGAGGTTCCCCTCTTCCTTAACTCAAATGGGTGCCCAAGGTCCCTGGTGAAGCATCAGGGGCCTAGCCCCAGCCTCTCCTGGTCTGCCTGCTGCAAATGTCCTGAAAAGCCTGCCCTGTTGCTGCATCTCAGCAGCGCCTCCATTTGTAGCACTGCTTTCCACCGCCCCCCAGCCCTGGGAGATCTTGCCTAGGCTACAAGTCTGTGTGGTGCTTTATTTATGTTAATTATGTAATTAAAACTTTTTTATTTTTCATCTTTTGGCATATGAAGGGACACTATTACCTTAGTATAGCTTCATGCAGAAAATATTAAGAACAGAAAGAATGGAAACTCTCAGGAAACTGATAGTAGAAACTGAGCGAGAACACAGCACTCACTTAATGCAGCAACCCTAAAAAAATGTACAAATCTGAGGGGCAAACTCAACCTGATCCTAGTGGCAGAGGCGGAGAAAGCCCTCATGTGGATGAATAGAAAGTTCTTTGAAAAGGCCAATAAGGAAGAATCATTATTAGCAGCCAAACTTAGAAACAGACAGCCGTACAATAACATTAAGGCAGTTAGAATGAAGAACGGTACACTGACTGCCAACCCTGATCTAATAGCAAAAGAATTCTGTTTATACTACGACAAACTTTACGATGACGAAAAAGCAGAGGCTAGTAGACAACACCCAGATTCTTTACAAGAATACTTAAAATCTCTCGGTCTTCCTAGGCTAAAAGAAAGCAATACTGTGTCGCTCAATAAACCTATTACCAGCCAGGAGATGGCAAACACGATCAAAGAACTAAAGCAGTCCAAAGCTCCGGGGCCAGACAGCTTCTCAAACATTTACTACAAGAAAATGGCCAAAATCTTAGTTCCTCAGCTCCAGAAACTTTTTAATGCAATCCTCAAAGGGGCACAATGACCAAACACCCTCCACCAGCATGCTCCACGCTTCAATTTTGGACATTTATAAAGAAGGCAAAGACTCTACAAAGTGCACAAGATAAAGACCTATATCCCTGATAAATTCCGACATTAAAATTTGTGACGATAGCTTTCCACAGGCTTATTAATATTACACCAAAACTATATATAAATATATATATACCTGGGTTTGAACTGGGACGAGACTTAGATATGATAAAATATAATTTATTCCTTGATAAAGGTGAACACAACAGATTATACAATAACAGCAAAATATAGACACTTACTTAAAGATTATGGCAAGAAGGCCATCAGGATTACAGACTGGCCACTTCTCCCATATTTCAGCTGACATCACAGCAAAACAGGCAGGACACATGCATGGCATTTCTTCTCAGCAATCAAGATGGTATAGCACAACAGGCCTGATGACATGCAGGCATGAAGATCATTTGCATGAAGAACAATGAAGAACCATGAAGCACTTTGCATGAACAACATGGATAAAAGGGTGGCTCTGACTTATATATCATTTTAACTCTTGCATCCCAGCTTACGGCGCCGTGCCGTCTAGTAAAATCCCCTTTGAAGCTTTTGAAGCTGACTTTGGGCTTCCAGGGTCCAGTATGAAAAGTTACACTTACTCTGGTTAATTCCTTTTGTCCGTTGGGCCAAGCATAAGCAATTAGCAACTTAGCCTTTGATGACCAGGCTTGTAAATTCTAGCCTTTCCTGCTCATCACAACAGGGGTTCCTCAGAACTCAACCAAAATGTCATATTTACTGCAAATCATTGCCTAACTTCCTTTCCGTAATACACACAGTCAGGTGAGATATATTAATACAGTCCGTCACACCTGACGCTCGCAGAGAGACCAAACATTACAGTGTAATATGAAAATTAATAGAGATATTAATATCTGGCATTTAGCAGCAGTTACATATACAGTGTTTAGACTCCAAAAGATGGGCTACATCCAACGGATACACATATGTAATTCTTATCATGTTCAGCCAAGGACATCTCATAATATTCTTATATTTAATAAGGTCACCCATTCAGATATCCTGTTTGGGGTAGCCCCACCCTGGCCCCATCAATAAAACCTTTTGAAGCAGGCTTTTGGCTTCCATTGTAAGTGTGAATTGTTACACTTAACTATTCCTTGTGCCTGCCTCCCGCATAAACAATTAGGTAATCACTGGGGCTACCTGTCACACCTAAGCCCAGACCTGAATCCTCTGTGTCCCTTTTGATATGCACTTCCAGAGAGGAAGCTTGCATTACAAAGGGCAGGCAGAGGCAATTAGCATTCGGCCTGTACATTTTAAAAACTGCAGAAAGGCATTTTATCAAAAATATATGTTCCTCTTATGACAAAGTTATATTTTTAATATGTGGGTACTTAGGGAGTTCCCCTGAGGCTGCACCCCAAGACTCAGGGGCTGGCTGCAAACAGGTATTAACATACTGTACACTAGAAACCCTTCTGCTTTTCACATTCAACTTCAATTAACCCTTTGAAGTCCAGATTTCCGGAAAAGACATAATACAGTGGAATTTTCTTAAACTGTAGCTCATTAACCCCTTATGACCTAGTGGGTGTGTTATGCAGACACTGATCCCGCAACAATACATTTACACAGGGGAATAAGCATTTTCATGTTATTTAACAAGGGTTAAGTCACTGTTCTGGGCCTCAGCCCAGTTAACCCCTTGTCTCCCTGGCGAGGTTAGAGGGGGCTCTTGGGGGGTAACCCCGTTAATCCCGGGCCAAACCCTCACTATCGTCACACCTCCCTGGCTCAATGGGGCCCTGGTGCCCCAGTCGCCTCCCCCAGGCACTGGGGTACCACTGGCGCCCTTGACGCCCTCAATACGTCCTGAGGGATTGGCCTGGCAAAATTGTCCTCCGGCATTGACCAGTACACCGTGGATTGTAAAGTCCAGATCCTGCAACGCCGGGCATTCTCCTTTGCCTCCCTCTGCCCCCCACCCAGTGCCTTGTGAACCAAGTCCATGGTGAAAGGGGCTCCTGTGCAGACTATGCTGCACATTGCCCAGAAACTGGCATGTCTCTGCACCAACAGGAGACCAGCTATCAAGCACAGACCGTCGCTTTCCTGTCAACCAAGTCTGGGAAAGGGTTATGTCACCATTCTGTAGGGACCCTACCTGCCCTGGCTCTGTGCCATCCTGTAGCTGCTCCGCTATTCTCCTGACTCTCCTCCCTGGCTGCCTATCTACCCACAGCCCCTCCTTTGGGAACCCTGGGGAATCTGTCAGGGGGGTCACTCCTGGCCCATCAGAGCAAGGGACTTTCTGCCTACCTAGCCCATCCCTAGCTTCTGCCAGCTGCCTGACACTCCACTGACTTCCTATCTTCCCCTGCTTCCCAGGGTCTCCCTGCCTAGCCTCCCCTAGGCCCAGCACCTCAGCCCCTGCTGATGACTCCTGCTGCTTACCTCCCTGCAGCCCACCTGCACTCCTCTCCTCCCTGGGCAATCCTAACCCAGACCCTGGAACTACCTGAGTGCACCTACCTCCCTGACCTTGTCTCCCCCTTACCAGGGATGAGCTCAGGGGCACCTCTCCAGATGCAACCGCCTTAGCGCTTGGCTGGCAGGTATCCCTGGGGTGGCACAAGCCTGCCACTGCCCCGGATACCCCCAGCCCATAGCCAGGCTGCAACAGGGGGTTGCTGATCTGAGACACCCCCTGAGGCTCTGCCAGGGTAGCGGGGAAAACTGTCTGGCTCACTTGCTGCCTTCCCTCCCCGGTTCCCACTGGCCCACCCAACCCTCTCCCAGGCAATCCTACCCAAGAGCTGGGTGCTAACGGGGCTAGCCCCTCTCCCTGAAGCTGTGCCCCCATTACCGGAGGTGAGCTCAGGGTTGCTGGTGCAGATGCACCCACCTTAGCTCCTGGCTGGCAGGTAATCTGGGGGTGGTCTAACTGTGCCACAACCCCTGGTACCTCCAGCCCATATAGCAAGGCTGCAACAGTGGGGCTCTTAACTGAGAGTCCCCTTGCTGCTCCGCCCAGGTAATGGGGAAGCCTGGCTGCCCTACAAGCTGCCCTTCCTTCCCCTCCCCTGAGAACTGATGCGGGCTACCTACCGGCAGCCTCCCCTCACTCCACTTCTCCCTAGCTAATCCTAACCTGGATCCTAGGGACACCTGAGTGAGGCCATCTCCCTGACACTGTCTCCCCATTACCGGGGATGAGCTCAGGGTTGCTGGTGCAGATGCACCCACCTTAGCTCCTGGCTGGCAGGTAATCTGGGGGTGGTCTAACTGTGCCACAACCCCTGGTACCTCCAGCCCATAGCAAGGCTGCAACAGTGGGGCTCTTAACTGAGAGTCCCCTTGCCGCTCCGCCCAGGTAATGGGGAAGCCTGGCGGCCCTACAAGCTGCCCTTCCTTCACCACCCCTGAGAACTGATGCTGGCTACCTACCTGCAGCCTCCCCTCAAATAAAACTGCCGCCGGCAGGATGCCGGAGTGGCGGCGTCTTCTCTGCCGCCGCCGCTGGTTCTCCGCCGGGATCAGGTGGATGGCCGCTGCTCTCCGCCGCTGTTGCTGATGCAGCCCATCCAGGTTCTCCAGGAGACGTCCCGAGGAGGGTTGTCGCCCCGGGTGGGCGGGAGCCATCAGAGGATGCCGCTAACTGGGTCATCTTTTCCGCAGCTCGTGAGCATTGGCCCTGAGGGGCTTCTTCGCCTGACCGCGCACGGTCAGGGCACTGGGCATTATTGTGGCCCATTTGTTGGCAGTGCCGCAACAACTGCCGGTGCTTCTCCGCCACCGGTGGACTAACCCCAGCAAGGGGCAACGGAGTCCAGAGCGGAGTTGCCTGAGCGCCGGGCTCATTCCAGAGCTTCTCCGCCGCCGGTGGACTAACCCCAGCAAGGGGCAACGGAGTCCAGAGCGGAGATGCTTGAGCGCCGGGCTCTGGGAGGGGATAAGCGGGTCGGATCATTGCCAGCTTCAGCTGCTCGAGCCGCTCTGCTGGGGACATCTCTCCCTGCGCAAACATCAGGGCCAGCAATTCTGGGTAAAATGGACAGGCCGCCGCAACGGCCAATACCTCTCCTGGTGCAAGACTTCTGTGGTCTCCGAGACCACCCGCTCCCTCCACAAGTCTCTGCCATCCCGGAGCTGGGTCCCTTACCTGCTCTCCGGGCAGTGTGATGGTTACAGCAGCTGCAGCTGTGGATCTTTGCTCAGCCTGCTGGGTTTCATGCTCACCGATTGCTGTCTCTCTCTCAGCCTTGCTGGCTGCTGGTCCCCGCGCCGACTTGATGCACTCCTCTGGTCTCAGTGCCCGGCTCCAGTCAGACGGATGGCCGGCACTTTGGTTCTGGAGGCCATGCTTCTCACAAGTAGGGGAACAGTGAGCAGGTGCCATATCTTGTGTTATATGTTGTACACTGTGTGTTCAATATCTTTAGTCCCAGGAACTCGCAATTACCATCAAGTTCCCACTGGATCACAGTACCACGCAGAATACTGTAATCCAGGTCCAATTCAGTCCCGCCAGCTGCCACCAGTTTTATTAATATGCCTGTGACGATAGCTTTCCACAGGCTTATTAATATTACACCAAAACTATATATAAATATATATATACCTGGGTTTGAACTGGGACGAGACTTAGATATGATAAAATATAATTTATTCCTTGATAAAGGTGAACACAACAGATTATACAATAACAGCAAAATATAGACACTTACTTAAAGATTATGGCAAGAAGGCCATCAGGATTACAGACTGGCCACTTCTCCCATATTTCAGTTGACATCACAGCAAAACAGGCAGGACACATGCATGGCATTTCTTCTCAGCAATCAAGATGGTATAGCACAACAGGCCTGATGACATGCAGGCATGAAGATCATTTGCATGAAGAACAATGAAGAACCATGAAGCACTTTGCATGAACAACATGGATAAAAGGGTGGCTCTGACTTAAATATCATTTTAACCCTTGCATCCCAGCTTATGGCGCCGTGCCGTCTAGTAAAATCCCCTTTGAAGCTTTTGAAGCTGACTTTGGGCTTCCAGGATCCAGTGTGAAAAGTTACACTTACTCTGGTTAATTCCTTTTGTTCGTTGGGCCAAGCATAAGCAATTAGCAACTTAGCCTTTGATGACCAGGCTTGTAAATTCTAGCCTTTCCTGCTCATCACAACAGGGGTTCCTCAGAACTTAACCAAAATGTCATATTTACTGCAAATCATTGCCTAACTTCCGTTCCGTAATACACACAGTCAGGTGAGATATATTAATACAGTCCGTCACACCTGACGCTCGCAGAGAGACCAAACATTACAGTGTAATATGAAAATTAATAGAGATATTAATATCTGGCATTTAGCAGCAGTTACATATACAGTGTTTAGACTCCAAAAGATGGGCTACATCCAACGGATACACATATGTAATTCTTATCATGTTCAGCCAAGGACATCTCATAATATTCTTATATTTAATAAGGTCACCCATTCAGATATCCTGTTTGGGGTGCCCCACCCTGGCCCCATCAATAAAACCTTTTGAAGCAGGCTTTTGGCTTCCATTGTAAGTGTGAATTGTTACACTTAACTATTCCTTGTGCCTGCCTCCCGCATAAACAATTAGGTAATCACTGGGGCTACCTGTCACACCTAAGCCCAGACCTGAATCCTCTGTGTCCCTTTTGATATGCACTTCCAGAGAGGAAGCTTGCATTACAAAGGGCAGGCAGAGGCAATTAGCATTCGGCCTGTACATTTTAAAAACTGCAGAAAGGCATTTTATCAAAAATATATGTTCCTCTTATGACAAAGTTATATTTTTAACATGTGGGTACTTAGGGAGTTCCCCTGAGGCTGCACCCCAAGACTCAGGGGCTGGCTGCAAACAGGTATTAACATACTGTACACTAGAAACCCTTCTGCTTTTCACATTCAACTTCAATTAACCCTTTGAAGTCCAGATTTCCTGAAAAGACATAATACAGTGGAATTTTCTTAAACTGTAGCTCATTAACCCCTTATGACCTAGTGGGTGTGTTATGCAGACACTGATCCCGCAACAATACATTTACACAGGGGAATAAGCATTTTCATGTTATTTAACAAGGGTTAAGTCACAGTTCTGGGCCTCAGCCCAGTTAACCCCTTGTCTCCCTGGCGAGGTTAGAGGGGGCTCTTGGGGGGTAACCCCGTTAATCCCGGGCCAAACCCTCACTATCGTCACAAAATTTTCTCCAAAATTCTATCCACCAGACTTAATAAATTCATGCCGGACCTGATCCACAATGATCAGGTCGGATTTATACCAAATAGGCAGACAGAAGATAACACAAGATGGATGATAAAAAAGAAACAATGTCCACATGATGCTATTTTCTCTAGATGCAGAAAAGGTGTTCAATGGGATTGATTTGACCTATATGAGAGACATGGAACTGCATTAGGCAGCGAGGCATTTAAAGTGAGGTTTTTAAGTGATAAATACAGTTAGACTACAGTTATATATATATATATATATATATATATATATATATATATATATATATATAGTTAATATACTCACTTTCTTCATGCAAGACCAATAACCAATAACCTCAGCTGATATGACATGGATCTAATTGCATTCTCTTCACAGGTATGTTCCTGATGTTGAAACCCTGTGTATAAGACTGAATCTGGCCTTGTAGAATTGATATAAGTATGTTCCTGATGGTGAAACCCTGTGTATAAGACTGAATTTGGCCTTGTTGAATTGATATAAGTATGTTCCTGATGGTGAAACCCTGTGTATAAGACTGAATTTGGCCTTGTTGAATTGATATATAAGTTAGTATGTTTGAATGTAAAAGGTATTTTTTTCCCCCCCTCTTTAGTCTGTGCTGTTAATTGACCAAATGGAACAAGCTGACTGATTGGGGAGGGGGAGGGTCATGTGACTGGTCTTTCTGTATAATACCAACACCTTTGCTGCATTGGGCAGGAACTGCATTAGGCAGTGAGGCATTTAAAGTGAGGTTTTTAAGTGATAAAAACAGTTAGACTACAGTTAGACTAGAGGTGACTGGGGACTGGACCTACTGCACACTCTTTTACTCAAGACAACAAACGGTAAGGTATTCAGACCACACTATGATCCCATGCTTGTTAGCCTGCATAGTTTAACCCCCCACCCCTTTACAACTTCTATCACTGCAGCCTCTCCCAAAACTGACTGCACAAAACACTGAAACCCTGAATTGACCCTAGCATTGCAATGCAGCAAAACACTTGACAAGGTACAGGCTCGCCCCTGCTGTTTAGTCTGCACACACTCACTCTGCTCACAACAGCTCATTGCAGCACTGCCTACCTCTGGCATCATGAACCTGCTATGTCTTTTAACTTTTTCCTTTCTCCTGGCCTCATGGAGATGTTACTCCCTCTACCCACTACAAACTCCTCCATCCTGGCCCACACCCAACATCACCATACACCCTGGACTACTCAGAAGCCTTGCACTATCTACTAAATGTTGGTGGAGAACTCTAAAAACCAGCACACCAAACACTGCTCACTCTAATGGAAAACACCACAAATTTACAACTTGCAAACAACTACCCAAATTTCTACTCATACTATTATTACTCTCTTTAGCAGGTGATATTGAAACTATCCCAGGTCCTTCCATTTCAGCTCTGTCCCATGCCCCTGAGAATTCCACCTTTAAATTCCAAAAAGGGCTATCTGTCACCCATATAAATATCCAGAGCCTGCTGCCAAAACTGGATAAACTAAGATCATGGTGCCTTATGCATAAACCAAAAGCCATCATTCTCACAGAAACATGGCTAACCCCTAAAACTCCCAAAGCAAATATCACCAGTCAGGGATACTCCATTTCTAGGAGAGATAGGTCAAAGAGAGGAGGAGGGGTGATATTTTATATTGCAGACACCTTACAATTTACACTGTTAAATTGCCCACCAAGTCCACCCTCTTTTGAAACTCTAATTGGCAAAATCTGCCTCCCCTTTTCTAAGCCCATCTTGCTTGCTGGCATCTACCGCCCCCCTAAAGCCCCTCTACAATCCTTGACTGATATCACCCAATTTCTTGGCTCCATTTCCTCTCTGAATGAGAAGAGTGAGCTGCTAGTTCTAGGGGATTTCAACTTCAATTGGCTTGACCCTAAAAACCACAAAATCCAGATACAACTCAAGTCACTTAACCTATCGCACCTCATTTCCCAACCCACACGGATAAACCTGAAATCGCATTCCTTGCTAGACTGGATTCTCTCCTCAAACCCCAGCAGAATCCAATCCTCTGGCATCCTTCCTGATATTTTCAGTGACCATGCAATAGTGTACTGTGTAAGGAAAATTAAACCGCCCCATTCAAGCCCTAAAGTTCTCCTCACTAGAACATTTAAAAACTTTAACCCACAACAGTTTCTGGATGACCTTACCAACTGCCCATGGCACAGAATCGATTTAATTCCCGACCCTGATTCTGCGCTCGACTATTTCCAATCCGAGTTCTTAAAACTCTGCGATACCCATGCTCCACTACGCAAAATAAGGGTACGGGGGGCCCACCTTCCATGGGTTACACCTGACCTTATAGCACTCTACCAGTTCAGGGATGCCTTGTGGAAAAGCTACAAAGTAACTGGCACTACCAAGGATCTCAATCACTACAGATGCATGCGGAACATGTGCACAAGGCAAACAAGGCATGCAAAAGCACAATATTACTCTGACAATCTCCACCAAAATACATCAAACCCAGCTCACTTCTGGAAGGTTATCAACAATATATTCCAGCCTCCTAACCATCAACAACCAAGTAATATCACTAAGGGGGATATTACTCTGACAAACCCCACTGACATTGCAAATGCATTCAATGATTACTTTGTGGGGTGTGCCACTAACTTATTAGCGAAACGCAGCACAAACCCCAAACATGAATCTCATCCTTGGAGTATCCCTACAGTCCCACCCCCTCGCAACACTGCCCACAATTTTGAATTTAGCCCAGTATCTGAAGAGGAGATTACACAAGCGCTCCTCAAACTAAAACTAAGCAGCCAATGTGGACCCGACTTACTACAATCTAGGTTCCTACGACTTGGTGCCCCAGCCATTGCCAAACCAATTGCGTCCATAGTCAACTCTATCCTGTCTGCAGGCCATATCCCTAAGACCTGGAAAACTGCCATAGTTGTCCCAATCTTCAAAAGTGGGGACAAAAACACTGTCTCAAACTACAGGCCAATCTCACTTCTCCCAATTCTATCCAAAGTTTTGGAAAAATGTGTCCACTCCCAATTAAGCAATTTCTACACCAAGACAAATTTCCCTAGCCAATTCCAGTCTGGGTTTCGTCCCAAACACTCCACCGTAACTACCCTGCTAAAAGTTTGCAATGAAATCCAGTGTGGAATGGAACGGGGACAACTCACTGGTGCAGTATTCCTAGATTTTGCAAAGGCTTTTGACACAGTTGATCATGTTATCCTGCTTAACAAACTCCAGAGCTCTGGAATAGGGAAACATGCTTTAAACTGGTTTCAGTCCTACCTATCAGGAAGATCCCAACATGTATCCATCTCAGGCTCTAACTCCAACCCCCTGGATATCACCTGTGGTGTCCCGCAAGGCTCTGTTCTGGGGCCCCTACTCTTCTCAGTGTTCATTAATGATCTTCCCACAGCTTGTAAGGAAGCCTCAATACACATGTATGCAGATGACACAATCCTGTATGCACACAGCCATAGCCTCTCTGACCTTCAACACATACTTCAGTCTGACTTTTTGAGACTCGAAAACTGGATTTCCCAAAACAAACTGTTTTTAAACACTGACAAGACTGACTGTAACAATGGTATTTGGGACCAAGACTAAATTTGTAAAGCTTCCAGTGACTGAGCTCCTGATTAAAACCAATGCTAACACCACCCTAACACCTGTCACTAGTTTTAAATACCTGGGCTTATGGTTTGACTCCCACTTAACATTCGGGATGCACATTGATACCCTGACAACCAAGACCTATGCCAAACTAGGGGTACTTTACAGGAACAAATCCTCCCTAAGTCTCCTGGTCAGAAAGCGTATTGCACAGCAGATGCTAATGCCAATTATTGACTATGGAGACACAGTATATGGCTCGGCTCCTCAAACCCACCTTAGCAAACTTGACACCCTCTACAATTCAATTTGTCGTTTTGTTCTCCAATGCAACTACAGCACATATCACTGCGAAACGCTCAAAGAACTAGATTGGTCATCACTAGAGTCTAGGCGCAAAGTTAACCTTTCCTGTCTCACCCTCAAATACTTTCTGGGCAAGCTACCCAGCTACCTGAACAAGCTCCTCACCCCTACCACATGCAGCACCTATCACCTGAAATCAGACTCCAAAAGACTATTCATGGTCCCAAGACTCAACAAAGTATCCGGACGTTCCTCCTTCTCCTTCCGTGCACCCCAAAACTGGAACAACCTACCAGAGACTCTCATATCCACCACCAGCTTAAGTTCTTTCAAATCTAAGGCTGTCTCACACTTTAATCTGGTCTGTAACTATTTCATACGCTCATAATATATATTTTCTTTAACTGTGCACGCAATGTCTTGTATATAATGTATACCTTGTTCATTTACGTAACTGTACTTGTAACCATGTATTATTTGTTTTACTCTGTGCCCAGGACATACTTGAAAACGAGAGGTAACTCTCAATGTATTACTTCCTGGTAAAATATTTTATAAATAAATACTGGAGATATTTGGTCTACAGGGTGATTTTCTATCAGAAATTCTATCACTCTATACTAATCCAACAGCCAAAGTAAGATGTCTGGGAGCAGCATCATAAATAATAAGCACCAAGGGAGGCACAAGACAGGGATGCCCATTATCCCCCCTAACAAAGACATTAAAGCTGCAGATAGAGGGGGGTTGCGCTGCCCCCGGAGAGGGGGGGAGAAGGGGGGAGCGGGTGATGTATCCCCCTTCTGCCCCGATCACCGTGGCTGCCTACCTGCCCGTGCGGGAGATGGAGGGGGGTTGCGCGGCCGCCGGGAGGCGGGGGGTTGCAGCAAGGTGGTGTGTGTGTGTGAGATATATATATATATATATATACATATATATATATATATATATATATAGTGTGTGTGTGTGATATATATAGTGTGTGTGTGTGATATATATAGTGTGTGTGTGTGTTGTATATAGTGTGTGTGTTATATATATATATAGTGTGTGTGTGTGTGTGTGTGTGTGTGTGTGTGTGTGTGTGTGTGTGTGTGTGTGTGTGTGTGTGTGTGTGTGTGTGTGTGTGTGTTATATCTTGTGTGTGTGTGATATATATATGATATATATATAGTGTGTGTGTGTGTGTGTGTGTGTGTGTGTGTGATATAAATAGGGTGTGCGTGATATATATAGGGTGTGCGTGATATATATATATATGTGTGTGTGTGTGTGTGTGTGTGTGTGTGTGTGTGTGTG